>NC_091162.1:42196488-42408988 GCF_040958095.1 Procambarus clarkii | reverse complement strand
GTTCTGGCTGAATGTTGACATTGTGTGTCATTTATTTATACATAACTTTAATAACTGTTAGGCTGCAGGACAAAATCGAAATTCAAGTAAGACTGGGCTCAAGACTATTTGCTTCCTGAGAAATAATGAACATAAGTTGTAGTTGTAAGTTTGATATTGTTATAATTGGGTGGGAAGAGAAACAAACTGGTGATCCACATGGCTTTTATTTACCGAATAATACCACACCGGGTTATCGGTGACATTTACACTGTATTCACCTAATCTAAGTAATAATTTACAATGCACCATTTACTATGTACCATTTACAAAAGAGCATCTGCTCGAAATATTATTCACCTAAGTAATAATTAATCCAACAAAATAACTTAATCCTAACAGATATTAAAGTCATCAGCTGGAGAATTAAAATCAAACTGTCATACATGAGGCCATCAGGTAATTAGTAGGCTTCTAGTTAACCGGCAGATGACCATTCAAACGTAGGGTGTTTATGAAATTTCCTAGACAATTAAGTACTAATTCAGACAGTAAATGCATTATATAATTTGAATTCACAATTACAACTTCTCTTCTGAATTATTACTCCCGAATGTGGAATTGTGTGAAAGAATTAAATTGCCTGTATTCCATTCAGGTACAAAACTACTGTTATCAGCAAATGTGAGATAATGAAGGCAAAATTTAAATGATACCAGTTTGATATGGTAGATTCATTAAAGAGAATACAAGAACAATTTAGCATTTCGATTTGTATGGAAATCATTTCGATCTGCATGGAAAGGCTCCTAATTCGAGATGTTATAATTTCGGTATGTTCTGCAGGGTCTTATTGGTTAGGTTAGTGCCTAGGACTATGGTTAGTGCTTTTGAGATCCAGAGGGTAAAGGAAGCAGTAAAGTAGAGCAAGAGGGCAGTGTCCACATCTGGGATGGCAGTAATGGATGTGGTGGAGGAGTAGGCTATCACAGCAGCACAGCGCACAGCCTCTACCACTGGCGCCCACAACCACCCATCATACATGGCTGACATCACACCCACTGTCACGAATATGAAGATCTGGCACGTCACAACCGCCTCCAAGGATAATATCTGAGGGACACAAATAATATATATTACTACATTACCCGACACTAATTACATAAATAACTTTGATTTACGATAAATCTAAACTAATTCTGCTCTATTAAATGTAATATTAATTCTAAATATTCTTGTAGGGCTGTCGGAAAATCCGACACCATTTAATATCATACAGATAATAGCTGTATTACCAACAAGTTACCCATAGAAAACGTAACTTAGTGGAATTACCGTCTAAAGAAAACGGGATATCATCACCACATACTATTATAATTCACCAGCTATTCTGCTGGGAATTGTTCTTAAATACATTAGTCTTTGGACTTTACCATCATAAAAACATCTTATATAAATTAACTTAATTATCAATATTAAAGTAGAGTAAATGTGACCCTTCTATCACTTTCTGAAATCTGGACAAAGTAGGCCAGGCGTCGGGGAGGAAGGAGGGAGCCATTGTTGTGTCACCTCCGAGACGTGTGGAGCAAATTCGGCTCCTATCATTCTGGACAATGTCGGCCAGTAACGTCAATAGAATGGAGTGTTAAACAGCCATTGTTTATATTGAGACCAGAGGCTCACACGGGAGCAAATACGGCTCCTGTTAATTTTACTTGGACGTAGTGTTATGGAAACCAAAGGTACCATCTCCAACACGATGTCTACAATTCAAGTTAAGTCTATCCGAAACCCGTTTATCATTCATTTATGGCCATTAATGTCAGGATATAGGGTGACCCGGTTAGATCGCGAAATCGCCTCATACTAAAGGTCAAGACGAGGAAGGAAGATTTGTGCACCAGTTACTGGGTGATATGGAAGCTACCTCAAAGAGGATAATTTGGTGTCTACACCCTAGTTATACCTGGTGGACTAACCTGCCGTACTATAAGATAAGGAACCTCATCAATGTATGTAGCTATTACTGTAGTTTGATTGGCTGCATATATATATTCAATTAATAAACCCCCCATAATGTGTAGAGGATCGATTTGTGAGATTATGAGATTATTGCAGAAATACAGTCCACTTATCATTATACAAATTGCTATCGAAGTATATAAATTAACGTAAATATAAATTCATATAAATTAAATAAATATAAATCTCACAGGTCGGTTCCCACATTATTTGGTCCTTCGAACCGGATTCGAACCAGTGACCTATGGATTCATTAAATATACTAGTGCAGTGTTATTTAAACAAAGCCAGTCAAGACGGCGGCGTTGACTCGTGCGAGTTCACGAGCCCCGCTCAGTTCAGTTAAGCCTTAGTCAGCGGTTTCATGCACACCCACAGATTTGGTGGCGTGTTATTCTGTGAAATGACAGCGCTAATATAGAAACCAGCCAAATTAGTGACTGTGTCGCGAGATTGTTCACGGATTTCGTGGTGTTACATTTCGCGAGAGATTATCCACGAATTTTGTGGACTTTATTTCGCGAGGTCACTAATAATATTTAATACTTCTTGATAATATTAGAAGTTTCATAGAGGCTAATTAAGAGGCTATTAACAATAATTGTGTATATTATTTCTCCAAAATAGAGAATTATTTAATATAAATTGCACTAGTGATCACAGTATAATATTTACTAATTGCCAACCCACAACAGGGTAGGATATTAACCATTGACTAGTTGAACTATTATCGTTCATCCTAGTCCCATTATTACTATAGTCAGTTGTACTATATTCAATAATCTAACACCATTAATGAATGGTCCAGGCCCTATTTTGGGTGTAATTTTTATCAACTCGAGTTGAGTTGTGTATATATAATAATTTACTTATGATCATTACACCTTTGAGTGATTAATTAGTGTCTATTCCATCCTAGGGTGATATAGAGGAGCTAACCTAAAGGTACTTCCAGTGACACTGGTTTATCACTCAAATTATTAGTGTGTATGATTGTATATATATAATGTGTATTAATTTTAAGTGCTAACCTCTAGTAGAGGTAGGATTATTGCCTAGTGAGTTCAGAATTTACCCTAGGCTACCATTAGTGTTTGTTCAGTATTATGAGCAGCCCAAGTACAAGCCCCACAAGGCTTCACCAACTAGCCAGTATGGATAATGCAGGGAGAATGAAAAGAACCCTTGCAGGTCTTAAAGGCCACTTAACAAGACAGATCAAGAAATGTGAAGATTTGTCACAACAATCAACAGTTGATTATGCTGACCTGGAAAGCTATTATCAAGCAGCTGCAGGTAAATTTGAGCAAATCAAATGCCAAATGGCTGTCCTTGTGGGGACAGACTACTACCATCAATTCATTGGTAGCCCTACTAAATATCAGGGTATAACCATGTTAAACTCTGCAGGAGGTAAATTACTCTCAGGCCCAGTATCAAGCCTGAGGAGACCTATGCCTGCAGATAAACAATACCAATAGAAACCTAAATTTGTCAGCTGATTATATTTCTCCAGTAGCATTATACTAAGGAGATTACAGCTGACTATAGTAACAGGGGTTGATGTTAGTATCATCATTTAAAGCTGAAGATGAGTTCATGAGGCCTCAGTGGCAAATCAGTGAACAGTAGCCTAAAACAGCTACAAGTCACTGCGACCAATGTCACTGAACCCACTGCAGTCTCAGAACCATACTTTACTTTAATGATGAGCTATTCAATCTTCTGAATCAATTAACTAAATTAAACCCCAATAAATCTGATGACTGATTTGATACATTTATTATTTAATCAAGATGAATTCCATGGGCCTCAGTGTTTATATATCAGTGACCAGTTACCTGAAGAAACTTCAAGTTATATCTAATGTCACTGATCTCACTGCAGTCCCTGAATCATACTTGACTGTAGTACTTGATCACATCCAGTCTTCTGGGTTAAATAATATGTAATAAGGCTTGAATATTAGCCTTTCAAGAGTTGACAGGGAAATGAAATCGCATTAGACTTCTAACCCCTGCAACTCTAGTACGGGACATCCGTCCTGTACGAACAGACACACAAATGTGTGATTACTAACTACTAACATCAAATTAATCTAATAATTCGAAGGAGGAGTATCGGTGTTCGTCTGTTCTAAAGAGGACTTCGACCCGTGAGCAGCCCCCTGGGGAATTATGTCGGAAAATCCGACACCATTTAATATCATACAGATAATAGCTGTATTACCAACAAGTTACCCATAGAAAACGTAACTTTTAGTGGAATTACCGTCTAAAGAAAACGGGATATCATCACCACATACTATTATAATTCACCAGCTATTCTGCTGGGAATTGTTCTTAAATACATTAGTCTTTGGACTTTACCATCATAAAAACATCTTATATAAATTAACTTAATTATCAATATTAAAGTAGAGTAAATGTGACCCTTCTATCACTTTCTGAAATCTGGACAAAGTAGGCCAGGCGTCGGGGAGGAAGGAGGGAGCCATTGTTGTGTCACCTCCGAGACGTGTGGAGCAAATTCGGCTCCTATCATTCTGGACAATGTCGGCCAGTAACGTCAATAGAATGGAGTGTTAAACAGCCATTGTTTATATTGAGACCAGAGGCTCACACGGGAGCAAATACGGCTCCTGTTAATTTTACTTGGACGTAGTGTTATGGAAACCAAAGGTACCATCTCCAACACGATGTCTACAATTCAAGTTAAGTCTATCCGAAACCCGTTTATCATTCATTTATGGCCATTAATGTCAGGATATAGGGTGACCCGGTTAGATCGCGAAATCGCCTCATACTAAAGGTCAAGACGAGGAAGGAAGATTTGTGCACCAGTTACTGGGTGATATGGAAGCTACCTCAAAGAGGATAATTTGGTGTCTACACCCTAGTTATACCTGGTGGACTAACCTGCTGTACTATAAGATAAGGAACCTCATCAATGTATGTAGCTATTACTGTAGTTTGATTGGCTGCATATATATATTCAATTAATAAACCCCCCCTAATGTGTAGAGGATCGATTTGTGAGATTATGAGATTATTGCAGAAATACAGTCCACTTATCATTATACAAATTGCTATCGAAGTATATAAATTAACGTAAATATAAATTCATATAAATTAAATAAATATAAATCTCACAGGTCGGTTCCCACAAGGGCCTCATAATGTACTTACATTATGCATCCAGCATTTCTTCGACCCATAATTTCGTTGATTATTTAAAATTATCAGAAAGCTAAAAATGGGTTGAACTTGTGGGATTAATATAATTTGCTGTAAATTCTGAATTAATTTGCCTGCCTCCCTAAGTGAAGATAAGACGGTAGTCGTATCAGACTTAGGTGCTAGGCGGATGTGTCGTGGAGTGCTCTTGAGAATGTGTGACCACATGCTAAGCAAATTGAGTAAGATCAAATAATATCACATTGTCTGTCTGAATATGGAGAAGGCGGTTTGCCTCAGCAACAGGAGAACCTCTGGGAACTCTTAGAACTCTTCTCTTACAAAGAACATCGTATGCATTATAAAAGCCAAGAAAATGGAAGAAAGCTCGTGGGGAAATACTGTCCCGTTTTCTGATTTGGTTCCTTTGGTTAGGTGAGGACACGTTAAATTAACAGTTTTCTTGACTTTGGGAAACCTTAGGAGAGGCTGCTGGGAGAACCAATGGGAGACTGCTATGCGTGCAGGCCTTTACAGGTGAGCGAGGACCAATAAAAAGAAATTATAATACAGGTAAAAAGTGAAACCGAGAGTGGGATGAGAAACGAATTGTAATGATCAATGCCAGACGGGACCGGGTCATTTGAGGTATCAAAAGGAAAACGTCACCAGACAGATGCAGGGTGTTCCTCGGTCATACATACATAACAGATGGAACCGACGTGGCAGTGGGAAGTATTAAATTATCTCAATAAATTTATTTGAAATTTATGAGCATAGTTGAAGTAAATGTGAATACACACAGAAATCACAATAATGTAATACATCAAATGAACAAATCTACAAGGGACGTGATGAGGATTCGACCCAGCGCATGGGATATTCCCAAATTCGCCTTAGTCAACTGAACATGGTCAAAAGAATTGCAACCGGGAGTGCTACTGCCCTCACTAGGATCCCAAATTGGGGTTTCACACAATTCCCCATGCCTCCATCACGGACTTTGTTCGTTTAAATGTCAATAATTAGCAAACAAGGTGCGTAATGAAGACAAAAACTCTGAATTAAGAGCAAATGGAGACAAGAAACTGTAAAGGCCTTACCTGGAAGTTGAAGCACATCAGCTGTTGAGCGATGAACGACAGCGCCATGTGAGTGGAGACATACATAAATTTCCACAGTGGCAGTTGGGGGTCGTACTTGGGCCTGGGAGCCTGGACGTCGGTGAAGGTGAGAGGGTCCCCTAGACGAGGCGTCCCCGGGACCCAGCCGGGGCCGTAGAACACAGACCTCAGTGAGTCTCCCCAACTGCTCATGCTTCTTGCCTTCCGGTAAACTTCAGCGAAGTAGAAGAACTGTGCAGATAAATTTCTAATATGTAAAACAGATTTACAAAGGCCGCTTACCACAAAATGATGGCGAGTTCAAGAAAATATTGGGGAAACTCCAAGCACGGTATACATAAGAGCTATATTTATATCAGATGGACAAATGTTATGAATGAATTTATGAATTTCTGTACAATAAAACAAAAGTGTACAGAAAAAATATTTAATAAATATTTAATATTTAAATATTTATTAAATATTTAATATTTAAATATTTATTAAATATTTAGAGTATAGTAAAAATATTTAGAGTATAGTAAAAATATTTAGAGTACTTATTTAAATTAATACTTATTTTTTATATTTTATTTGTATACTTAAAAATACTTATTTTTAAGTATTAAGTATCCACTAGTTAAAAGATATTCCTCTATCGTACATGCTTATGCATGAGTTCGGCAAACTGAGTAAAATAGTTGATAACATACCTGATGCCAGAGAACGTTATGGGTCTGGGGCTGCTGTGTCAAGCCGTAGACTATCTCCTCCTGGTCTCTCTCTCCCTCAAAGGTGCCAAAGATGCGGTCCCAGATGATTAACGCACTGGCGTAGTTTTTATCCAGGCACCACTTGTTAGCTCCTGGATATAAACAATTAGTCTGTTAAAGTATTATGCTAAACATAAATCTTTCAGATAAAATGATTCTACTAATATCTCATTAGTTACAAACGAACGGAGGCATTATGCGGGTTTGGAGGCATAAAAAAGTAGACGCATTGCACCAGACCTACCATGATGGGAAGGTGTCATGAAAATCCAGCCTATTGGTCCGAGGCTGCCAATGTACTCTGTATGCACCCAAATCTGGAACACATAATTTAAAGCAATGTGGACAACGACAGAGGGTAGCGGAAATCCTAGTAGAGCCAGAGGTTGGTAGCAACACATATTGGCGGGTCGCTGGAACATTGATATGCGTGTCGCCGTGGCAAAGTCGAAGTCTTCAGAAGAGTGGTGGACCTGATGTATTGCCCAAAGGACATTCAGTTCTGAAGGTGGAGAAACAAATAATGAGTTTAATGATGGTATGTGTTGTCAGCCGGACAGCTTAATATCGCACACTACCTTTACATAGATAATTGACCAAGATAACAGTTAACGTTTTACATACCATGGTTAGCTCTGTGGATCCAATAGTAGCAGAAGTCAACGAATATGAAGGCGCCAAACCAGGTATAAGGCGAGTCCCAGGGTAGTTCCCACAGGCGGTACTGGTAGAGCATCTGGTAGCTTGCCACACCAAACGATGCAGTCACTAATCTGAAAGCACAGACGTTCATGAAATTAATTTTCTTCGAAGTTAAGTACTCATGTACTTAACAGTACATGTTAAACATACATATTATTATTACTATTTAGAACCTTTAAGCCTCCCTCCGAACGCAACACAGTGCGTTCCCTCCCTTACCCTGCAGACTCGTGAAGGATGCCAATTCCAAAAGACGAGAAAACTTGGTTGACTCTGGCAGGGCGGCCCATCAGGTAGCGCGCTATCACCTCCGCAAAGACAATCGTTACGACCAGTGGAACTGCCTGAAATACACAGATTTATTATAGCTGTCTTATGTTAATATACTAAACTCACATCTTAGCTGACATTTAGATGCGAACTTACATGCAGAAATATTTCGATTATGTAGTTGATTTAGTCAATATGATGCAAATGTTAACAATAAAGGTACCTCTTGAACGTATTCGGGGACTTCTTCAATATGCCTGAAGGTTGACCTGCTCGGGTGGACCAAGTACAGCATCCTAGCCATTCGCTCAATCAGGAACCACCCCATCGCTGTTGCACACAAAAGCGAAACGTTAACTCGGAAATTGTGAAACGTTATTAAATATATAATATATACGTAAATTATACTAATTCTGTTAATACACATTTTTCTATAAATATATTTTTCAAAAGATAAAATGTCTGTGTTGAGCCTATACAAAGGAAAAAGTTGGATATGTTCAAGATGAAAATTGAGATAATATTAACATATAACAGTGTGTAAAAAGGCCTTCATTTAAAATAAACAAATAAAAGGTCGAATAATTAATTGTGGTGCTTACTGGTGAAGTTGTGTGCCGCCATGGGCCACTGTGGAGGACACTGGTGCTTCTACACTCAGCAGTTGGTCATCAACTGAGACAACGACGTTGTTTGCTGCTTTAGATTTAGCTACTCAGAAGGAAGTGTCCATGTAGCACGGGCTATGGTGAGCCTTTGTGAGAGAGACGCTGATGATGTTGATGAAGATTAAGCCACCCAAAAGGTGGCACGGGCATGAATAGCCCGTAAGTGGTGGCCTTTATAAGCCATTTACGAGTATCAAGAGCTGATACTGGAGATCTGTGGAGGTGCGAATGCACCCTGCATTATGGGAGATGTCTCCCTTGTGAATGTGTTTAAGATGAAGATGAAGCCACCCAATAGGTGGCACGGGCATGAATGGTAAGTGGTGGCCCTTTTGAGCCATCACCAGTATCTCCAGTATACTGGAGATCTGTGGAGGTGCGACTGCACCCAGCGTGACGGGAGATGTCTCCCGTGTTTTAAACAGATGAAGAAGATGAAGATGAAGCCACCCAAAAGGTGGCACGGGCATGAATAGCTCGTAAGTGGTGGCCCTTTCGAGCCATCACCAGTATCAAGAGCTGATACTGGAGATCTGTGGAGGTGCAAGTGCACTCTGCATGACGGGAGATGTCTCCCATGAATGTGTCCAAGATGACGATTAAACCATCCAAAAGGTGGCACGGGCGTGAATAGCCCGTAAGTGGTGGCCCTTTTGAGCCATTACCAGTATCAAGAGCAGATACTGGAGATCTGTGGAGGTGCAACTGCACCCTGCGTGACGGGAGATGTCTCCCGGACCAAGTGTGTGGACCGAGAGAGACGCCAGTTTCTCCTTACTTTAAACACACTAGGTCAGGTGGGTGGTGGTTTGACACCGATTTCATTGTCTGGACTAGGAAGCCTATTAAGCTTAACACAAGAATCAAGGAAAGTGCAAAGGGTCTATTAGCCCATACGTGGCAGCTCCTATATATATCTACACAAACTCATTAGAGTACTAATTTAACAATGTAAGAAAGATTGGAATTTTAGGCCTATTGGTTCATTCGATGAATTGAAAGAATTTCATCAGGCAATGGGATGTAGTCATTGCGCAAATTCGCCTTGGCTAAAGACACATCTGGCAGGTTAGTGAGGCTAAGCCACTACCAGAATACTCAGATTGTAAACTCTGTGATAAACCTTTAATGCATTCACTAGAACACTATGTTGCTGAAAGCGAAACCGTAAAAGACTTTAGACCTCTTGGCCTATTGTACCACAAACTGTGTAAATGTTTCATTGACTCAGGTGTTTTGGACGACATGCTAACATTTTATGCAAAACTTGCTTATCCATTTTATAGAATGAAGAACAATTTTATATATATTACTTCTAAGCTGCATCACGTATGAACCCATCCCTGTCCTTGTGTGGCAGTGCATAATAGAAAGTTGTTTTCACATATTCAAACATTAATTAAAACATTGATTGTAACCATGATATGTGCTTCAGAATACAGTTTAGACTTATTGTCTTGCGTATGACCCTCTGTCCTGCGTGACAGTGAATACCAGCATTATCCTCACTTTAATAAGAATTAATTGAAGTCCTCAGTTTAGGCAAAATGGTAATTCATTTTGTAAAAAAAAATGTAAATAATAATCAATACAAAATGTATGTATGTATGTATGTATGTATGTATGTATGTATGTATGTATGTATGTATGTATGTATGTATGTATGTATGTATGTATAAGAACATAAGACCAAAAGTAACTGCAGAAGGCCTGCCCATACGAGGCAGTTCCTATTTATAATAATCCAATCCCACTGACATACACGTCCAACTCACGTTTAAAACAACCGAGGGACCCCACCTCCTCCATGTTACGCGATAATTGATTCCACAAATCAACAACCCTGTTACTAAATCAGTATTTACCCAAGTCTTTCCTAAATCTAAACTTATCCAATTTATACCCATTGTTTCGTGTTCTGTCTTGTGTTCATACTTTTAATACCATAAGAACAAGGTAACTGCAGTAGGCCTTTTGGCCCTTACGAGGCAGGTACTATTTATAACCACCCAATCCCACTCATATACAGATGCAGATGCAGTTTAATGCTGATAAATGTAAAGTTCTGAGGCTAGGTAATGATGATAGAGTTACAAGATATGAGCTAGATGGTGTTGAGATTGCGAAGTCGGATTGCGAAAGGGATCTGGGAGTTATGATTAGTAAGAATTTAAAACAAAAGGATTAATGCATGAATGTTCGTAATAAGGCAAATAGGACACTGGGATTTATTAATCGAAGCGTTAGTAACAAGACACCTGGTGTGGTTCTTAAGCTATATCTTGCTCTGGTTAGGCCCCATTTAGATTATGCAGTTCAGTTTTGGTCGCCATATTATAGAATGGATATAAATTCACTTGAACGTGTCCAGCGTAGGATGACTAAGTTAATTCCCCAAATTAGAAATCTTTCATATGAAGAAAGATTAACAAAGCTTAAGTTGCATTCACTGGAAAGGCGAAGAGTTAGGGGTGACATGATAGAGGTTTACAAGTGGGTGAATGGACATAACAAAGGGGATATTAATAGGGTATTAAAAGTATCAACACAAGACAGAACACGAAACAATGGGTATAAATTGAATAAGTTTAGATTTAGGAAAGACTTGGGTAAATACTTGTTCAGTAACAGGGTTGTTGATTTGTGGAACCAATTGCCGCGTAACGTAGTGGAGGTGGGGTCCCTCGATTGTTTCAAGCGCGGGTTGGACAGGTATAGGAGTGGGATTGGGTGGTTATAAATAGGAGCTGCCTCGTATGGGCCAATAGGCCTTCTGCAGTTACCTTTGTTCTTATTGTTCTTGGTGATTGCCATTACAGAGCAAGCAGTGATGGACTGTTGCCTTGCATATGGAGTAGTGATGGTCCAGTGCGCACAGGCTGTACCTCTGGACAGGGTGCTGACACTTGTTGGTCGGGTGGGAGAGCTCGTAGCACTTAAAGCACTGCTGGATCTCATGGTATCGTTCTTTTTTTATTTGGTGGGGTGGTATTTTTAGGCCGAAGCAGTAGAATCCTTGTGTGGCAGCCTATGGTGGTGAAAGTAATCTTCATTATTGTTTTGTCGGTGTTGCAGAACTAGGTTGAATACCGACAGGTTTGGATTTTCGTCCTCGATATTGTTTTTGATATGATGTTGAGGTCGCTCAGCGATCCACCGGCTAGTCCTGCTGGTAAAAACAGTTCTTCCGGCCAGGAACTGACGTGGGAAGTGAGGATGTAGGTAGTGCTCTTTGCGAAGAAAGGCATCGTTAGTGAGGAGTTTTTCTAGCTCCTCTTCACATGAAAAGTAGAGCACGATATCTTCACCTTCCTGGCTAATGTCAGCGGGTTTGAGGCCAGTTACGTCCTTCAGGACCTTTAAAGTATTGCTTCTTCCCATAGCATGACCGTCAAGTGGAGTAGCTCTGACCTTAAGACGTTTGGGTCTCATTGTGACCACACTGCGCCTTGTGATGTGTTGGCGGGAGATGTCTCTCCCGTCCTCTGTGGGAATACTGATTGATTGACGATTGATGAAGATTAAGCCACCCAAGAGATGGCACGGGCATGAATAGCCCGTAAGTGGTACAATTTTTTTTCTCAGTATTCTGAATTTGCATTTAACCATCAAGCTGTTATCGCGGGGGAGGATACTGCTTCACAGTCTTTATGAGGGTGTCCAGCTGCTGGACACCTTTGTTGACCAGGAGAGTGGCTGCGTTGATGGCTTAAGGGTGGCCACTGCATGATTCAGGAACTCTTAAAGCTCTTCTAAGGTCATTGGTTGCTTCACATTCCAGAAGATAGTGAAGTAATGGCTTTTCTGTGACAGTTTGGCAGAAGATGCACTCTCTCTGTCGGGGTTCACCAATCTCCCAGTTGCATCTGTAACCTAGACGTAGTCTATATAACCTAACTGCTATTTCCCTGTAGATTCCTTTTGGGATATTTAACCTTTCTAATTTGGGTTGCCTGAAGATACCATGTTGCAGATGGCGAACCTTCAGCTATTCTCTGGTGTAGGTAGGCTTTGTTGAGATGTGAGAGTTTTTTGGTGATGATGTTTTTTATGTTCTCTAGGCTGATTATGTGGCACGGGCATGAATAACCCGTAAGTGGTGGCCCTTTTGAGCCATTACCAGTATCAAGAGCTGATACTGGAGATCTGTGGAGGCGCGACTGCACCCTGCGTGACGGGAGATGTCTCCCGGACCAAGTGGTGACCAAATGGTGGTGATGGTGATAATTGAGAGAGAGAGAGAGAGAGATGACGCTTAAGCCATCCAAAAGGTGGCACGGGCATGAATAGCCCGTAAGTGGTGGCCCTTTTGAGCCATCACCAGTATCAATAGATGATACTGGAGATCTGTGGAGGTGCGACTGCACCCTGCGTGACGGGAGATGTCTCCCGTGAAACACTAAACAGACTGATGATTGATTGATGAAGATTCAGCCACCTAAAAGGTGGCACGGGCATGAATAGCCCGTAAGTGGTGGCCCTTTTGAGCCATTACCAGTATCAAAAGCTGATACTGGAGATCTGTGGAGGTGCGACTGCACCCTGCGTGACGGGAGATGTCTCCCGTGTGATGAGATGATGATGATGAAGATTAAGCCACCCAAGAGGTGGCACGGGCATGAATAGCCTGTAAGTGGTGGCCCTTTTGAGCCATTACCAGTATCAAAAGATGATACTGGAGATCTGTGGAGGCGCAACTGCACCCTGCGTGACGGGAGATGTCTCCCGGACCAAATGGTGACCAAATGGTGTTCTCTAGGCTGGGTTGAATTGTTTTATGTATCACTGGATGACGAGTTGCCAATTTAGCAATTTCATCAGCTTTTTCATTTAATGGGATTCCAATATGGGATGGGATCCAGTTTAAAGTTATGTTGAGTCCTTTGCCTTTAGCGACTGCTCCAAGATACAAAATGGTGGTAATTATTTTCACATTATCTTTCCACTGTTTTTGTCCTAGTATTTGAAGTGCAGCCTTTGAGTCTGTGTGTATGATTGCATTTTGAGTCTGTGTGTATGATTGCATTTTGAGTGTTTTGTGCAATCACATATGCGAATGTCTGTTGTATGGCAAACAGCTCAGTTTGGGTTGATGATACTAGTCCTCCCAGTCTCCAATATGCCTGTACGCTGGCCGTGCAAAGAGCAGCGCCAGCACTCTCATATTCTGTGTCCACCGATCCGTCTGTGAAGATGTGGGTGGCTCCTGCTACTGCTATGCTATACATTTGCTCTTCTATTACGCGCCTTAGGATTGTCGGATCATAGGCAGCCTTTTTCATTGGGAGACTTTCTATTACTATTTTGAAAGTAGGCTCTTCCCACGGCGCGGAAGGAGTGTAATTTGGGTGTGGATGATCACCCTCTCTATCAAGAATCATGTTTTTTAAATGTAGTCTGTTTAGGACTTTTCCTGCTCTTGCAACCCAAGAGTTTCCATTGTTTTGGCCTAGTCCAACCACCAAGGCCTGCCGTACTGGGATTGGATCAGAAGAAATAATTATCTTACTGACAATTGTAGCTGTCCTTTGTGATATTCTTTCTTGTAGAGAGGGCAAACCCGTCTCCAGTCTAAGAGTTTCAAGCCTGGTCCACATGGGGGCTCCCAGTGCAGCTCTCATAGCATTGTTTTGGGCAACTTCAAGCTTTTTCCACTGTTGGTGTGATAGATTTGTGAGTGCAGGTGCGGCATAATCGATCACTGATTTGACTGCCTGTACATAGTATGTGCGAAGGACTTGCAGATTGGCTCCTCCAGAAAGGGAGGTTAGTGACCTGAGGATTGCCGTCCGGGCCGCAGTTCGCTCTCTCAAGTAAGTGACCTCAGCATTAAAATTTATGTGTGTGTCCAGGATGATTCCTAGATACTGATAGGTGTCGACCCATTCAATTGGTTGATCCTGTACTGTGAGTTGGTTGTTGGGCTTCGCTATTTTTATGGGCATGGCCTTTGACTTTGAAGGGTTGAGTTTGATCCCAATCTGTTTTGCCTCTTTACTGATGGAGTCTAAGCATTTGGGTGCAAGGCGCGCCGCATCCCTTCCTTTTATGATGATGACAAAGTCGTCCGCGTAGTTTAGCAGCCTGCAGTGATGTGGGAGTTTCAACCTCATTATTCTTTCCATTAAACAGTTGAAGAGAAGAGGGCTAAGAATACCTCCTTGCGGTGTACCATTTTCATGTCTTTTGTACTCAGAGACTGTGCCATGAAGTTTTACTCTTGCTTCTCTGTTTATGAGACAGTTTTTGGTCCAGGAGAGCAAGTTGCCACTGACCTCTTTGTCAATGAGGCAGCAGAGAATAGCTGGGGCGCTAGCCAGTTCAAAGGCTTTTTCGAGGTCCAGGAATATCAGCAATCCTGGTCTGTCATTCAAGTGGGCTAACAGAGTTGTAATACATTCCACTGTGCCAACCCTTCTTCTATAGGCATACATATCATGGTGCAGTTTAGGCATTTTCCACTCCAGTCTGTTGAGTGCCATTCTGTCAGCCGTCTTGGCTGCACGGCTTTGGAGAGAGATGGGCCTGGGATTAACTGGATCTTTGGGTTTTGGGATCGGCACTCTGTCTGCTCTATTCCAAGCAGAAGGTCTAGTTTGAGAAGTCCAGGCTAAATTAATTAACCTTAGGTATGCAGCGTCTCCCTCTGGGCCGAGGTTTCTAATCATTTTATAGGTTATTTTGTCGGCTCCAGGGGATGTATCCTTGGAGTTTTTCTTAGCCCGATTGAGCTCATCCAGTGTGAAGGGGGCATTAGTGTCAGAGACTTCTTCACATGCTGTAAGGATTCTGTGCCACCTTTCTTCCTCTAGTCCGGTCTGTACTGCTAATACATCTGGTGGAAGTTCATTGCTGGCTGCTCTCTGCAAACCTGGTTGCCAGTACTTCGGCTTCCTGTTGAGGATCCTTGGGGTGTGGAGCTTTAGGTGTTTTATTCCCTTTGGCTCGGTGAATTTGCTGCCACATCTCTCCGAGAGAGGTGTGTTCATTCAGGTGTGAACACCATTCCAGCCACTTTTGTTCTTTTATTTGTCTGGTCTCTCAATGCACATGTTCCTTGACCTCACAAAGTAAGATCCTGTTGCGGTCACTTGGCTGCTTTTTGTATAGCTTTCTTGTTCTGTTGAGTCTATGGTTGAGTTCCTTGACACGTTCGCAATAGTACCAATGATCTATATGGTGTCCGGTGGACTGTTTTTTCAGTGGGATTGAGTGGTTGGCTGCACTTTGAATCGCTTTGACAAATTCTTGTTCTGCCTGATTAATGTCTTCGGGAAGATCATAGTTTCTTTGCCACTCTGAAATGAAGTTTTGAAATCGGTCCCAGTTTGCTAAAGCAAAGTTCCAAGCTTCAGATGGAGGCGGAGGTGGGGTGGGTAGGTCTAACTGAAGATCAATTTTGACCCCATAGTGGTCGCTTGTGAGTGTGGGCTCAACTGACCATGTTGCTGCATCTCTTAGGGAGGCTGAAACGAAGGTTAGGTCTAATCTGCCTCCTTGGATGTGGGTAGGTTCATTCTTGTTTAGGATTTGTATTTCTGGAAGCTGGTCCAGTAGATGTGTAATGTGAATGCCGGCTTCATTTGTTCTGTTCGAGCCCAGTGCCAATCGATGATGGGCATTAAAATCTCCACAAATGATCGTGTTTGTTGTTGTCGCGTGTCCAAATAACACAGAGAGATCCATTTCGGCATGTGGAGACCTGTACACATTGAACACTTCATGTTTGTCGTGTTTTAGCTCAATGGTAACTCCCATTACCTCTGTCCCTGCTCCACAATTGGGTGGGCTGGTTATGGACTTGGAGATCAGGTCACATTTTACAGAGATTACACATCCCCTGGATTGCCCATTGATCCATGGAAGGAAGAAGCCTCGATAGCCTGAGATTTTAGGTTCTCAAGTTCAAGTTCAAGTATGTTTATTGAGATAAGCAATAAATACATCTCAAAGGGATAGAGTAGCTTAGGCTATTTCTACCCCCTCTACTTCAAGTCCCTCAAGGGGCGCACAAATTCAGTGAGTATAAATAGACATATAATAGTACAAGAATCCCATTTAACATATAATACAGCAAGTACAGCATATAATTGTTACATTCTTGGGGAAAAATTCTTGTAGCTCCTAAGTATACTGTCTATTATACCATTATCACACATCCAAACAATTTGATGTGGTACACTATTTATTTCCTTATTTCTATATTTTTCAATAAGTTAACACTCTAATACATAATGTTCTAAGGTGTGGGCGTACGGCATACTACATAATTTACACTCCTTATCTTTTTCACTGACATCAACACCGTATTGCCAGATATATTTATATCCTAATCGTAATCTCATGTAAATTGAATCCTTCCAAGTAGACTTTCCTTTACCATAAGTGAAGGACGAATTTGTATTTATTATTGAATAATTCTTAAGTGTGTTACTACTGTCCACCATTGCCATTCTCTTTATCATTTCTTCACCCTCCTGAATCACCTTGAGTCTTGTTTTTATTTGTTTCAAGGTTAACTGACATACAACATCAACAAGAGTTTTTTCAGTGGCTCTCTTCGCTATGTCATCAACTACCTCATTCAACAGTATTCCCACATGTGAAGGGATCCACATGAATCTTACTTTATACCCAGTTTTTTCTAGTCTCTTAACATTCTCTCTACACTCTATCACAATATTCTGATATACTGGGCGTCTGCTATTTAAAGACTCTAACGCTCCTCTGCTGTCAATAAAGAAGCAAGCATTTTTACCACATTTGACTACTTCCTGTAATCCTGCTAATACTCCTTGGAGTTCCGCCTGCGTTGAAGAGACATTGTCAGTTAAGCGGCGTCCAATAACAGTATCTACAGTGCCGATGTCAGTGTACTCCCTGATCAAGACTCCACATCCTGCCTTCCCATCCCTAGCTACTGACCCATCACAATATACATGTAGAGTGTTTTCCGTAGGCAGTTTTCTAATTATACAATCATATGTTGCCCTCAAGTCTCCTATTTCATACATACTTTTTTTCTTATGCAAGGGAGTAATTACTACATCTACATTACAATCCTCCCATGGTGGTGTAAATTTTCTCTTGGGCACAGCAACACACTCTGTAATAACATCATACTTTATAACATTATAACATAATTTATTCATATATACTCTCTTCTTCATCATACACTGTTCACTACTTTCCACCTTTTGAACCGAGAGGATTAATTCATTAGCTCCCCCATCTCTCATTAATCTAATGGCAGAGGCTACATTTATCTCTGAAATTCTATCCCCAATACTCTGCAGATTCAACTCCATCCTCATTATCTCAATCATAGCATTTCTTGGGTATCCTAAGATAATTCTCATTGCTTCATTTTGTACCTTCTCCAACTTGCCCATCCTACCTTTACCAAAACAAGAAATGACAGGTGCAGCATAATCAATAAGAGATCTTACAGTACTCAAGTATAACATTCGTAGCACAGGGACTCCCACTCCCTTTCCACAGCATGCCAAAGCCTTCAGAGGTTGTAATCTCTTCCGACATTGACCCATCAGTCTGTTCATCTCAGCTTCCAAACTCTCATGGGTATATCCAACATATATGCCTAAATATTTATATATATTAACTCTCTCTATATTTTTATCGTTTATTTTCAAAACAATGGGGCTCCTACTTCTACATTCAAACTTAGTTTTGTTTTCATTAACCACCAATCCCATATGGTGACACAGGTTTCCGAAATTGTCCAACACTGTTTGAACCTTTGAAATATCTTTGCCCTGAAACAAAATATCATCGGCATATATGATCGGAGTTACCCCATTTGAGTATCTCTCAGATGCTATCTTATTCATTAGTACATTAAACAGGGTGGGACTCAACACTCCTCCCTGAGGTGTGCCGAGTTCAAAAGACCTCACACCTGACATACAACCTTGATACCACACCTGAGCCTTCCTTTCGTAAAGATAATCCCCTATCCAGCGCAATAATTTCCCTTTAACACCAAGACTAGCTAATTCATATAAAATAACCTCTTTGTTGGCTTTATCAAAAGCTCCTTGTAAATCAATGAAAATTCTATAATAATCATTTTCATTAGCTAGACATTTAATAATACAATCAGAGGTACTTTTTCCTTTGAGGAACCCGAACAAATTACTAGACAGCTGATCACCTATTATATATAAAAGTCTATTTAAAATGATCCTCTCCATCATTTTACAAAAACACGAGGTTAAAGACACAGGTCTATACTCTCCATTGGCTTTAGGGATAGAACATAAGAACATAAGAACATAAGAACAAAGGTAACTGCAGAAGGCCTATTGGCCCATACGAGGCAGCTCCTATTCTATAACCACCCAATCCCACTCATATACTTGTCCAACCCGTGCTTGAAACAATCGAGGGACCCCACCTCCACAATGTTACGCGGCAATTGGTTCCACAAATCAACAACCCTGTTACTGAACCAGTATTTACCCAAGTCTTTCCTAAATCTAAACTTATCCAATTTATATCCATTGTTTCGTGTTCTGTCCTGTGTTGATACTTTTAATACCCTATTAATATCCCCCCGGTTATGTCCATTCATCCACTTGTAAACCTCTATCATGTCACCCCTAACTCTTCGCCTTTCCAGTGAATGCAATTTAAGCTTTGTTAATCTTTCTTCATATGAAAGATTTCTAATTTGGGGAATTAACTTAGTCATCCTACGCTGGACACGTTCAAGTGAATTTATATCCATTCTATAATATGGCGACCAAAACTGAACTGCATAATCTAAATGGGGCCTAACTAGAGCAAGATATAGCTTGAGAACCACACCAGGTGTCTTGTTACTAACGCTGCGATTAATAAATCCAAGTGTCCGATTTGCCTTATTACGAACATTTATGCATTGATCCTTTTGTTTTAAATTCTTACTAATCATAACTCCCAGATCCCTTTCGCAATCCGACTTCGCAATCACAACACCATCTAGCTCGTATCTTGTAACTCTATCATCATTACCTAACCTCAGAACTTTACATTTATCAGCATTAAACTGCATCTGCCAATCCTTTGACCATTTCAAAACCCTATCTAGATCAACTTGAAGTGATAGTGAGTCCTCCTCCGAATTAATTTCCCTACCGATTTTCGTATCATCGGCAAATTTGCAAATGTTGCTACTCAAACCTGAATCTAAATCATTTATATATATTATAAACAACAGAGGTCCCAGGACAGAGCCTTGAGGCACTCCACTTACAACATTTTCCCACTCTGACTTGATTCCATTTATACTAACTCTCTGTTTCCTTTGGTATAGCCATGCCCTAATCCAGCTTAATATAGCACCCCCAATACCATGAGACTCTATTTTTTTAATCAGTCTTTCATGTGGCACTGTATCAAAAGCTTTGCTAAAGTCAAGGTATACAACATCGCAATCCTTACCACTATCAACTGCCTCAACAATGCTAGAATAAAAAGATAACAAATTTGTTAAACATGAACGGCCATTTATAAAACCATGTTGCGACTCAATTATTAATTTATGTTTTTCAAGATGAAGACGAATTTTATTTGCTATTATAGATTCGAGTAACTTTCCCACAATAGACGTTAGGCTAATTGGTCGATAGTTAGACGCAAGTGATCTATCTCCTTTCTTAAAAACTGGTATCACATTAGCAACTTTCCAAAACTCTGGCACTCTGCCTGACTCTATTGATTTATTAAATATGGTTGACAGTGGGTCACAAAGCTCCTCTTTGCATTCTTTAAGCACCCTAGCAAACACTTCATCCGGCCCTGGGGATTTGTTTGGTTTGAGTTTTACTATTTGTTTAAGAACATCCTCCCTGGTAACTGCTAAACTCGTCAACCTGTCCTCGTCCCCACCCACATAGACTTGTTCGGCTGAAGGCATATTGTTAAGTTCCTCTTTAGTAAATACAGATACAAAATATTTATTAAAAATACTACTCATCTCTTCATCACTATCTGTTATTTGACCTGTCTCAGTTTTTAATGGACCTATCCTTTCCTTAGTCTTAGTACGATATAACTGAAAAAACCCTTTAGGATTTGTCTTTGCTTGCCCTGCTATGCGAACTTCATAGTTTCTTTTTGCTTTCCTTATCTCTTTTTTAACATTTCTAACCAGTTGTACGAACTGGGATGTTCGTACAACTGGTTCGTACAACTGGTTAGTACGATCATCCCTACGATAGGGATGATCATAGCTTTTTTCCATTTACTGGGAATACTGCCCTCTTTATAACTAATATTAAAGAGGTCTAAAAATGGGCTTTTCGTCATAGTGGCAAGTTCATTAAGTATTTCATAAGATACTCCATCCTCCCCAGGTGCGGTAGATTTCCCAACTTTAATCGCCGTTATTAGTTCTTCTCTGGTAATACCTGTGCAAGTGACATCACCACTGTTACCTGCTATAAGTATAAAATCCTTTCTTAGATCTTTCCAAGAATCTAATGACTCTCTCGTTACAGCGGGTAATGAACTAAGTTTGGCAGCTTCCGCCCATTTATTTACGAGCCCATTTGCAATTCCTTGCGGGTCTGGATGTGCAACAAAGTTGTGCTTTTTACCCCTTATTTCATTTACGTCTTGCCAGATTTCCTTCAAGTTTCTGTTACTCCCAACTTTCTCTGCAAATTCCTGCCAATACTTGCTCCTAATTTCCTTTCTCTTCTCCCCACACAGCCTAGCAACTGCCAGTAAAGCATGCTTCCCTTCCTCAGTCCTACCATTCCTATTCCAATCCCTGTGAGCTCTCCTCATTGTTAATGTCCACCCCTTAAGCATCTTGTCATGTGTATAATTTTCTTTTCTGGGTGGATGCCTTTTTATACTAGATGGTTTCCGGTTCAATGTTGCATTAAATACATCTACCTCCTTAAGTAAATCTTCATAAAATGCTTCTGTCGAAACCGGCTTATAAGTATCATACCAAGACTTAATATGGCCAACAAGACCCCTTAATTCTTCCTCATTAAACTTTAACCTTTTCCTCTGAAGGCAGGCATGCTTTTTATCTAGTTTAAGCTGTATTTGTAATGCAAAATGATCACTTAGCATTTCATCCACAGTAAGACAATTCCCCTCTATGCCCTCAGCATTTATTAAACAAGCATAATCTAATCTCCCTCCCCTCAAATGAGTAGGAGAGGGCTCGGCCAGCAGTTGAACATCTTCATGTTCCTGCAAAAACTGGTACCATCTGCAACCATTCCTATTTGCTTTACCCCTTGATCCTAAAGCTGGATGTCTGGCATTAAAATCCCCTACCACAAGTGTATCTTCAGAAAAGAAGGAATCTGGCAAGTATCGTAAATCAAGGGAGCTATCAGAGATGTATAGATTAATGAAATTTAACTCTCGGTCCTTTAATTGTATCCGCAAGCTAATACTTTCAATACCTCTATATCTCTGAGGGATTCCAGTTATCTCGGCAGGTATGGTACTTTTGACATAACATGAGACCCCCCTAGTTCCTCCATCAGCATATAAATGAAAGCCTCTATAGCCATTTAGCCACCATTTGGTCACCACTTGGTCCGGGAGACATCTCCCGTCACGCAGGGTGCAGTCGCACCTCCACAGATCTCCAGTATCAGCTCTTGATACTGGTGATGGCTCAAAAGGGCCACCACTTACGAGCTATTCATGCCTGTGCCACCTTTTGGGTGGCTTCATCTTCATCTTAACACATTCACAAGGGAGACATCTCCCGTCATGCAGGGTGCATTCGCACCTCCACAGATCTCCAGTATCAGCTCCTGATACTGGTAATGGCTTAAAATGGCCACCACTTACGGGCTATTTATGCCCGTGCCACCTTTTGGGTTGCTTCATCTTCATCTTAACACATTCACAAGGGAGACATCTCCCGTCATGCAGGGTGCATTCGCACCTCCACAGATCTCCAGTATCAGCTCTTGATACTGGTAATGGCTTAAAAGGGCCACCACTTACGGGCTATTCATGCCCGTGCCACCTTTTGGGTGGCTTAATCTTCATCAATCATCATCAATCAATCAGCCATTTAGCCACAGTCCGGGAGACATCTCCCGTCACGCAGGGTGCAGTCGCACCTCCACAGATCTCCAGTATCATCTATTGATACTGGTGATGGCTCAAAAGGGCCACCACTTACGGGCTATTCATGCCCGTGCGACCTTTTGGATGGCTTAATCGTCATCTTGGACACATTCATGGGAGACATCTCCCGTCACGCAGAGTGCACTTGCACCTCCACAGATCTCCAGTATCATCTATTGATACTGGTGATGGCTCAAAAGGGCCACCTCTTACGGGCTATTCATGCCCGAGCCACCTTTTGGGTGGCTTCATCTTCATCTTCTGTTTAAAACACGGGAGACATCTCCCGTCACGCTGGGTGCAGTCGCACCTCCACAGATCTCCAGTATCATCTATTGATACTGGTGATGGCTCAAAAGGGCCACCACTTACCAATTCATGCCCGTGCCACCTTTTGGGTGGCTTCATCTTCATCTTAACACATTCACAAGGGAGACATCTCCCATCATGCAGGGTGCATTCGCACCTCCACAGATCTCCAGTATCAGCTCTTGATACTGGGAATGGCTTAAAACCACTTACGGGCTGTTCATGCCCGTGCCGCCTTTTGGGTGGCTTGGTCTTCGTCAATCAATCAATCGTGTTTGACACCACCATTTGGTCTCCACTTGGTCTGGGAGACATCTCCCGTCACGCAGGGTGCAGTTGCGCCTCCACAGATCTCCAGTATCATCTTTTGATACTGGTAATGGCTCGAAAGGGCCGCCACTTACGGGCTATTCATGCCCGTGCCACCTCTTGGGTGGCTTAATCTTCATCATTCAATCAATCAGCCATTTAGCCTCAGTATGCTACCATCCCTATCCCCAGTTTCCTGGAGTGCTACTATGTCAATATCCTCTCTAAGAGTATAATAGTGTACATCCACCGCTCTAGTTTTTAATCCATTAATGTTCCAAGATAATATTCTCAATTTACTTTCATCCATGATTAATAATAAAACTACCTTTGCCCTGTCCGTCACATTCCATGAGATACGAGAGTACCTTAGAAACTGTCTTCCAACACCGTAACATTTTTTCTTTCTCCTCACTTGCACAACTACTACTAACATCGAAGGTAATATTTTTCATATCTCTTTGTTATTTCTGTAACCCGTTTTACTTTAACCTTTCTTTCACTATTTGTCACAACAGGAGGTTGAACACCGCGAACACTACTAGAAAGTGTATTCTCCTGACTCTCATCAGGAGTCATGAAAAGTGTATTCTCTCATCGTTACCTCATGCACATCATTACTTTCTTCTACGCACGTTTCACTTTCCATTTCACGTCTCGTTTTACTTTCAATTACACGTCCTGTTTCACCACCATCTTCACCCCGTCCACCTTCCATAGCCAATTTTTCCAATGCCTCAATCCTCTTATCTAGTTTTTTTAGATACTCCAAAATTTGATTACCAACCTCAGAGGTGACCATATTGTCCTGAACCTTGTCGTCACAAGGTTTCAGTTTTTCCACTGCATGATGTACTTTCCCTAAGCTCGCCTTTACTTTCTCCGTCCCTTTTTCCCACACATTGATCATAGGGGCTGCCGTTGGCTTCCAACTGTTTCCTCCATGTTCCTCTTGCACAATTTTTCCTTGCTGCGAGGATACATCTATCCTGCTTGTAAGACCCGTCCTAGTCTCTTTCAGATGAGGCTTCATGGGGCATGGAGAGGAACCAGCATTGTGGCAGCCTCGACAGTTGCAACAAAATGGGACGATTTTTTCACTTCTTTCAATCTTGACTCTACACTCTCGCGAGTCGTGATTTTTCCCACAATATCGACACCTGGGGTCAAACTGGCATTTCCATGCCATATGTCCCCAACGTGAACACTTCATGCACAGTATGGGCTCCTCAACGTATTTTGCAACGTTCCTATTGCCTAGTCCTTGCACAAAAATTTTCTCCGGCGCCTCACCCTTTACCAAGGCAACAACCTGGCTTCGTTTGTCACCACGAACACTGTTCCTCTTCGCCCAGACAACATTATCATTGTTAAGAAGAAGACAGTCAGGATCCAGATAAGTTGGAAACTTGAAAACTATGATCTTTGTGTGCAACATACCTTCTTCTGGAGGAACCATCACTACATTTTCAAAACCAACCGTCGTGAGGCGTTCCACGGCCTGTTCAGTCCCAACTGTTATATAGGGCCGGTGAAGACCCTCCTTGAAAAGTGGTTCGTATTCCAAACATTGTTTAGCTAGACGTACCGTCCACTCTAGTTTTTGGTGGAAATTCAGTTGGCATGTTGTAGGGAACAACAGCCTCTTCCTTCTTGTCTTGTCTTGCTTGTCTTGAGTCTTGCTGAGTAGGGTATCATTCTTTGGTCTCTTTGCAATCTCATCGTCACTCTCACTGTCTCGCTGTCTGTTATTATTTCTCCGTTTCTTTTTGTTCACTACTAGTTCAAACGGTCGATTATCATCTTGTCTGTCCTCCTCACTACCACTTAGGCATAACGCCTCAGCCATTTCTTCGACGCTGTCAATAATCGAGAACAAATGCACAATATCCTGTATCACCACGTGCAAAAACGAAGAGTGTGGGGCAATCCTCCACCTCCCACCAATCAGCGGACGCCAAGGATTTTTTTTTTTTTTTAGGTTCTAACCTGGCTCGAAGCAAGCTCTCCTGTAGTATCAGGATCTCTATGCCCTTGGTTGCTGCTATGCATTGCAAGTGTTGCAATTTCGTGCGCAGTCCTTGCGCATTCCATTGCAGGATCTTTAGACCTCTAGGTTCTTGGAATTTGCTGATAATTCCGTGGTATCCATGGAGTCTGATGAACACGCTATGGAAGTTGCAATTGGTGTATATGTTTTTAGTGGACCTGAAATTGACTCATCAATGTCGCTTTCCGACGAGCTGGACTCTATCTGTTTTTTCTGGGGGTGTCTCCTGCCCTGCTGTCTTGACGGTGTGGATATTACATCTTCGAATTTCTTGAGCTTGTGCTCAATTGTCTTCCGAGTCTCTGTGGTACTGATTGATTGATTGATAAAGATTAAGCCACCCAAGAGGTGGCACGGGCATGAATAGCCCGTAAGTGGTACAATTTTTTTTTTTTTTTTCCCAGTGTTCTGAGGTTGCATTTAACCATCAAGCTGTTATCGTGGGGGAGGATACTGCTTCACAGTCTTTATGAGGGTGTCCAGCTGCTGGACACCTTTGTTGACCAGGAGAGTGGCTGTGTTGATGGCTTCAGGGTGGCCACTGCATGATTCAGGAACTCTTAAAGCTCTTCTAAGGTCATTGGTTGCTTCACATTCCAGAAGATAGTGAAGTAATGGCTTTTCTGTGACAGTTTGGCAGAAGATGCACTCTCTCTGTCGGGGTTCACCAATCTCCCAGTTGCATCTGTAACCTAGACGTAGTCTATATAGCCTAACTGCTATTTCCCTGTGGATTCCTTTTGGTATATTTAACCTTTCTAATTTGGTTGCCTGAAGATACCATGTTGCAGATGGCGAACCTTCAGCTATTCTCTGGTGCAGGTAGGCTTTGTTGAGATGTGAGAGTTTTTTGGTGATGATGTTTTTTATGTTCTCTAGGCTGGGTTGAATTGTTTTATGTATCATTGGATGACGGGTTGCCAATTTAGCAATTTCATCAGCTTTTTCATTTAATGGGATTCCAATATGGGATGGGATCCAGTTTAAAGTTATGTTGAGGCCTTTGCCTTTAGCGACTGCTCCTTGATACAAAATGGTGGTAATTATTTCCACATTATCTTTCCACTGTTTTTGTCCTAGTATTTGAAATGCAGCTTTTGAGTCTCTGTGTATGATTGCATTTTGAGTGTTTTGTGCAATCACATATGCGAATGCCTGTTGTATGGCGAACAGCTCAGTTTGGGTTGATGATACTAGTCCTCCCAGTCTCCAATATGCCTGAACGCTGGTCGTGCAAAGAGCAGCGCCAGCACTCTCATTTTCTGTGTCCACCGATCCGTCTGTGAAGATGTGGGTGGCTCCTGCTACTGCTATGCTATACATTTGCTCTTCTATTATGCGCCTTAGGATTGTCGGATCATAGGCAGCCTTTTTCATTGGGAGACTTTCTATTACTATTTTGAAAGTAGGCTCTTCCCACGGCGCGGAAGGAGTGTAATTTGGGTGTGGATGATCACCCTCTCTATCGGAATACTGAGCCGGTTAGAGGCATTTGTTTGGGTTTAAACGTGACGTGAAACCAGCGATAGGTGACGTAAAAGGGGAATCGATGTGGATTCAAAATATAACTTTTTTAAGAATATTCTAAGCAAAGCACAGGAACGTAGTATACCATACAAATTGAATAGATAGAATACTAATGACCCAAAGTGGATAACAAAGCATTTGAAGAACCTTATAGGTAAAAAGAGAGTGTGGTACAAAAGGATTAAGAATGTGGAAGTCAGTTTAGAACAGGAATTCGTACAACTGGTTAGAAATGTTAAAAAAGATATAAGGAAAGCAAAAAGAAACTATGAAGGTCGCATAGCAGGGCAAGCGAAGACAAATCCTAAAGGTTTTTTTCAGTTATATCGAACTAGGACAAGGGAAAGGATAGGTCCATTAAAAACTGAGACAGGTCAAATTACGGATAATGACGAGGAGATGAATAGTATTTTTAATAAATATTTTATATCTGTATTTACTAAAGAGGAACTTAAGAACATAAGGACATAAGAACAAAGGTAACTGCAGAAGGCCCATACGAGGCAGCTCCTATTTATAACCACCCAATCCCACTCATATACATGTCCAACACACGCTTGAAACAATCGAGGAATCCCACCTCCACAACGTTAAGCGGCAATTGGTTCAACAAATTAACAACCCTGTTACTGAACCAGTATTTACCCAAGTCTTTCCTAAATCTAAACTTATCCATTTTATACTCATTGTTTCGTGTTGTGTCTTGTGTTGATGCTTTTAATACCCTATTTAATACCCTAATAATAAAAAAAAATCGTCTTCATCTTGAAAGACATAAATTAATAATTGAGTCGCCACATGGTTTTACAAATGGCCATTCGTGTTTAACAAATTTGTTATCTTTTTATTCTAGCATAGTTGAGGCAGTTGATAGTGGTAAGGATTGTGATGTTGTGTACCTTGACATAAGAACATAAGAACATAAGAACAAAGGTAACTGCAGAAGGCCTATTGGCCCATACGAGGCAGCTCCTATTCTATAACCACCCAATCCCACTCATATACTTGTCCAACCCGTGCTTGAAACAATCGAGGGACCCCACCTCCACAATGTTACGCGGCAATTGGTTCCACAAATCAACAACCCTGTTACTGAACCAGTATTTACCCAAGTCTTTCCTAAATCTAAACTTATCCAATTTATATCCATTGTTTCGTGTTCTGTCCTGTGTTGATACTTTTAATACCCTATTAATATCCCCCCGGTTATGTCCATTCATCCACTTGTAAACCTCTATCATGTCACCCCTAACTCTTCGCCTTTCCAGTGAATGCAACTTAAGCTTTGTTAATCTTTCTTCATATGAAAGATTTCTAATTTGGGGAATTAACTTAGTCATCCTACGCTGGACACGTTCAAGTGAATTTATATCCATTCTATAATATGGCGACCAAAACTGAACTGCATAATCTAAATGGGGCCTAACTAGAGCAAGATATAGCTTGAGAACCACACCAGGTGTCTTGTTACTAACGCTGCGATTAATAAATCCAAGTGTCCGATTTGCCTTATTACGAACATTTGTGCATTGATCCTTTTGTTTTAAATTCTTACTAATCATAACTCCCAGATCCCTTTCGCAATCCGACTTCGCAATCACAACACCATCTAGCTCGTATCTTGTAACTCTATCATCATTACCTAACCTCAGAACTTTACATTTATCAGCATTAAACTGCATCTGCCAATCCTTTGACCATTTCAAAACCCTATCTAGATCAACTTGAAGTGATAGTGAGTCCTCCTCCGAATTAATTTCCCTACCGATTTTCGTATCATCGGCAAATTTGCAAATGTTGCTACTCAAACCTGAATCTAAATCATTTATATATATTATAAACAACAGAGGTCCCAGGACAGAGCCTTGAGGCACTCCACTTACAACATTTTCCCACTCTGACTTGATTCCATTTATACTAACTCTCTGTTTCCTTTGGTATAGCCATGCCCTAATCCAGCTTAATATAGCACCCCCAATACCATGAGACTCTATTTTTTTAATCAGTCTATCATGTGGCACTGTATCAAAAGCTTTGCTAAAGTCAAGGTATACAACATCGCAATCCTTACCACTATCAACTGCCTCAACAATGCTAGAATAAAAAGATAACAAATTTGTTAAACATGAACGGCCATTTATAAAACCATGTTGCGACTCAATTATTAATTTATGTTTTTCAAGATGAAGACGAATTTTATTTGCTATTATAGATTCGAGTAACTTTCCCACAATAGACGTTAGGCTAATTGGTCGATAGTTAGACGCAAGTGATCTATCTCCTTTCTTAAAAACTGGTATCACATTAGCAACTTTCCAAAACTCTGGCACTCTGCCTGACTCTATTGATTTATTAAATATGGTTGACAGTGGGTCACAAAGCTCCTCTTTGCATTCTTTAAGCACCCTAGCAAACACTTCATCCGGCCCTGGGGATTTGTTTGGTTTGAGTTTTACTATTTGTTTAAGAACATCCTCCCTGGTAACTGCTAAACTCGTCAACCTGTCCTCGTCCCCACCCACATAGACTTGTTCGGCTGAAGGCATATTGTTAAGTTCCTCTTTAGTAAATACAGATACAAAATATTTATTAAAAATACTACTCATCTCTTCATCACTATCTGTTATTTGACCTGTCTCAGTTTTTAATGGACCTATCCTTTCCCTAGTCTTAGTACGATATAACTGAAAAAACCCTTTAGGATTTGTCTTTGCTTGCCCTGCTATGCGAACTTCATAGTTTCTTTTTGCTTTCCTTATCTCTTTTTTAACATTTCTAACCAGTTGTACGAATTCCTGTTCTAAAGTGACCTCCCCATTTTTAATCCTTTTGTACCAAGCTCTCTTTTTACCTATAAGGTTCTTCAAATTCAAAGACATTAGCAAAGCTTTTGATACAGTGCCACATGAAAGACTGATTAAAAAGATAGAGGCTCATGCTAATTGGCCGATAGTTTGACGCAAGTGATCTATCTCCTTTCTTAAAAATTGGTACCACATTAGCTACCTTCCATGACATAAGAACATAAGAACATAAGAACAAAGGTAACTGCAGAAGGCCTATTGGCCCATACGAGGCAGCTCCTATTCTATAACCACCCAATCCCACTCATATACTTGTCCAACCCGTGCTTGAAACAATCGAGGGACCCCACCTCCACAATGTTACGCGGCAATTGGTTCCACAAATCAACAACCCTGTTACTGAACCAGTATTTACCCAAGTCTTTCCTAAATCTAAACTTATCCAATTTATATCCATTGTTTCGTGTTCTGTCCTGTGTTGATACTTTTAATACCCTATTAATATCCCCCCGGTTATGTCCATTCATCCACTTGTAAACCTCTATCATGTCACCCCTAACTCTTCGCCTTTCCAGTGAATGCAACTTAAGCTTTGTTAATCTTTCTTCATATGAAAGATTTCTAATTTGGGGAATTAACTTAGTCATCCTACGCTGGACACGTTCAAGTGAATTTATATCCATTCTATAATATGGCGACCAAAACTGAACTGCATAATCTAAATGGGGTCTAACTAGAGCAAGATATAGCTTGAGAACCACACCAGGTGTCTTGTTACTAACGCTGCGATTAATAAATCCAAGTGTCCGATTTGCCTTATTACGAACATTTATGCATTGATCCTTTTGTTTTAAATTCTTACTAATCATAACTCCCAGATCCCTTTCGCAATCCGACTTCGCAATCACAACACCATCTAGCTCGTATCTTGTAACTCTATCATCATTACCTAACCTCAGAACTTTACATTTATCAGCATTAAACTGCATCTGCCAATCCTTTGACCATTTCAAAACCCTATCTAGATCAACTTGAAGTGATAGTGAGTCCTCCTCCGAATTAATTTCCCTACCGATTTTCGTATCATCGGCAAATTTGCAAATGTTGCTACTCAAACCTGAATCTAAATCATTTATATATATTATAAACAACAGAGGTCCCAGGACAGAGCCTTGAGGCACTCCACTTACAACATTTTCCCACTCTGACTTGATTCCATTTATACTAACTCTCTGTTTCCTTTGGTATAGCCATGCCCTAATCCAGCTTAATATAGCACCCCCAATACCATGAGACTCTATTTTTTTAATCAGTCTTTCATGTGGCACTGTATCAAAAGCTTTGCTAAAGTCAAGGTATACAACATCGCAATCCTTACCACTATCAACTGCCTCAACAATGCTAGAATAAAAAGATAACAAATTTGTTAAACATGAACGGCCATTTATAAAACCATGTTGCGACTCAATTATTAATTTATGTTTTTCAAGATGAAGACGAATTTTATTTGCTATTATAGATTCGAGTAACTTTCCCACAATAGACGTTAGGCTAATTGGTCGATAGTTAGACGCAAGTGATCTATCTCCTTTCTTAAAAACTGGTATCACATTAGCAACTTTCCAAAACTCTGGCACTCTGCCTGACTCTATTGATTTATTAAATATGGTTGACAGTGGGTCACAAAGCTCCTCTTTGCAGAGTGACTCTGGCACTCTACCTAACTCTATTGATTTATTAAGCTATATTAAGTTGTAATAGGACATGGTTATGCCAAGCAAATCAGTTTATATAAATTATTTAGATTTCGGTGTGAGCAGCAATATTTGCAATAGATATTGCTCATTTGACAGAGATAAAGCAAAGGGTGGCTATGGGACATCATTCAGTTATCTTAACGTGAATGAAGTTACAGGATCCTCACCAGAGCAGTTTGTTTCCCTATTAGACTGGAGTAATAAAAATTAATTGTTTTTATTAGATCAAATGAAAAAATGCACAAACAACTGGCATAGCTTCATAAGGAGCATGTTGTAATTACATGTATACTAGGAAGCTTAGGGTAATTAGACAGACCGCCACACACCTACCTACCTGCCTGATTTACATGAGGTCCACTAACTCTAGTGGCCTGGATGAGGACAGGAAACTGGCGGCTAAACAAAGGTTCAAATTCAAGTTCAAGTATGTTTATTGAGATAAGAAAGAAATACATCTCAAAGGGATAGAGTAGCTTAGGCTATTTCTACCCCCCCTCTACTTCAAGTTCATAAGAACATAAGAACATAAGAACAAAGGTAACTGCAGAAGGCCTATTGGCCCATACGAGGCAGCTCCTATTCTATAACCACCCAATCCCACTCATATACTTGTCCAACCCGTGCTTGAAACAATCGAGGGACCCCACCTCCACAATGTTACGCGGCAATTGGTTCCACAAATCAACAACCCTGTTACTGAACCAGTATTTACCCAAGTCTTTCCTAAATCTAAACTTATCCAATTTATATCCATTGTTTCGTGTTCTGTCCTGTGTTGATACTTTTAATACCCTATTAATATCCCCCCGGTTATGTCCATTCATCCACTTGTAAACCTCTATCATGTCACCCCTAACTCTTCGCCTTTCCAGTGAATGCAACTTAAGCTTTGTTAATCTTTCTTCATATGAAAGATTTCTAATTTGGGGAATTAACTTAGTCATCCTACGCTGGACACGTTCAAGTGAATTTATATCCATTCTATAATATGGCGACCAAAACTGAACTGCATAATCTAAATGGGGCCTAACTAGAGCAAGATATAGCTTGAGAACCACACCAGGTGTCTTGTTACTAACGCTGTGATTAATAAATCCAAGTGTCCGATTTGCCTTATTACGAACATTTATGCATTGATCCTTTTGTTTTAAATTCTTACTAATCATAACTCCCAGATCCCTTTCGCAATCCGACTTCGCAATCACAACACCATCTAGCTCGTATCTTGTAACTCTATCATCATTACCTAACCTCAGAACTTTACATTTATCAGCATTAAACTGCATCTGCCAATCCTTTGACCATTTCAAAACCCTATCTAGATCAACTTGAAGTGATAGTGAGTCCTCCTCCGAATTAATTTCCCTACCGATTTTCGTATCATCGGCAAATTTGCAAATGTTGCTACTCAAACCTGAATCTAAATCATTTATATATATTATAAACAACAGAGGTCCCAGGACAGAGCCTTGAGGCACTCCACTTACAACATTTTCCCACTCTGACTTGATTCCATTTATACTAACTCTCTGTTTCCTTTGGTATAGCCATGCCCTAATCCAGCTTAATATAGCACCCCCAATACCATGAGACTCTATTTTTTTAATCAGTCTTTCATGTGGCACTGTATCAAAAGCTTTGCTAAAGTCAAGGTATACAACATCGCAATCCTTACCACTATCAACTGCCTCAACAATGCTAGAATAAAAAGATAACAAATTTGTTAAACATGAACGGCCATTTATAAAACCATGTTGCGACTCAATTATTAATTTATGTTTTTCAAGATGAAGACGAATTTTATTTGCTATTATAGATTCGAGTAACTTTCCCACAATAGACGTTAGGCTAATTGGTCGATAGTTAGACGCAAGTGATCTATCTCCTTTCTTAAAAACTGGTATCACATTAGCAACTTTCCAAAACTCTGGCACTCTGCCTGACTCTATTGATTTATTAAATATGGTTGACAGTGGGTCACAAAGCTCCTCTTTGCATTCTTTAAGCACCCTAGCAAACACTTCATCCGGCCCTGGGGATTTGTTTGGTTTGAGTTTTACTATTTGTTTAAGAACATCCTCCCTGGTAACTGTTAAACTCGTCAACCTGTCCTCGTCCCCACCCACATAGACTTGTTCGGCTGAAGGCATATTGTTAAGTTCCTCTTTAGTAAATACAGATACAAAATATTTATTAAAAATACTACTCATCTCTTCATCACTATCTGTTATTTGACCTGTCTCAGTTTTTAATGGACCTATCCTTTCCCTAGTCTTAGTACGATATAACTGAAAAAACCCTTTAGGATTTGTCTTTGCTTGCCCTGCTATGCGAACTTCATAGTTTCTTTTTGCTTTCCTTATCTCTTTTTTAACATTTCTAACCAGTTGTACGAATTCCTGTTCTAAAGTGACCTCCCCATTTTTAATCCTTTTGTACCAAGCTCTCTTTTTACCTATAAGGTTCTTCAAATTCTTTGTTATCCACTTTGGGTCATTAGTATACGATCTATTCAATTTGTATGGTATACTACGTTCCTGTGCTTTGTTTAGAATATTCTTAAATAAGTTATATATTGAATCCACATCGAAATCCCCATTTAAGTCACCTATCGCTGGGTTCATGTCTCGCTCCAAGACCGGCCCACACCCCATACCCAAGCCATTCCAATCAATTTGACCCAAAAAATTTCTTAGGCTATTAAAATCAGCTTTTCGAAAATCTGGCACTTTAACAGAATTTTCTCCTACTGGTCTATTCCATTCTATGCTAAATCTGATTTCTTTGTGATCACTGCTCCCTAGCTCACTCCCTATTTCGATGTCATTAATTTGCGTTTCCCTGTTAGTTAACACTAAATCTAAAATATTATTTTCCCGTGTTGGTTCCTTAATGTGTTGCGTAAGAAAGCAATCGTCAATTAATTCTAGAAAATCTTCTGCTTCACTATTCCCTGTTTTGTTCAACCAGTTTATTCCGCTAAAATTAAAGTCACCCATGACATAAATACTGTTAGATCTAGATGCTCTAGATATTTCATCCCATAGATGCTTTGCTTCCATTCTGTCTAAATTTGGTGGCCTATATATTACTCCTATTATAATATTATTAGCTTTTTCGTTTAATTCAATCCAAATAGTTTCTGTGTGTGGCTCTGTTTTGATTCCCTCTTTGAGACTACATTTCAAATTGTCCCTAACATATATGGCTACTCCACCTCCTCGTCTAATATATCTATCTGTGTGAAATAGTTTAAATCCATATATTTGATATTCAGCTAATAGTTCTCTATTTTCTACATTCATCCACGTTTCGGTAAGTGCAATAATATCTATTTTTTCTGTGCAGACAAGAGCATTTAATTCGTTAATTTTATTTCTTAGACTTCTACTGTTAGTGTAATATACCCTAAGTGAATTGTGTGATAATGGTATCCTCAAGAGTTCCTCAAGAGGCGCACAAATTCAGTGAGTACAAATAGACAAATAACATTACAAGAATCCCATTTAACATTGCAGGTTAATATACTAAGCACGGCATACAATTGTTACACTCTTGGGGCAAAATTATTGTAGCTCCTAAGTATACTGTCTATCATACCATTATCACACATCCAAACAATTTAATGTGGTTCACTACTTATTTCCTTATTTCTACAGTTATCAATAAGTTTACACTCTAATACATAATGTTCTTAGGTGTGAGCGTGCGGCATACTACATAATTTACACTCCTTATCTTTTTCACTGACATCAACACCGTATTGCCAGATATATTTGTATCCTAATCTTATGTAAATTGAATCCTTCCAAGTAGACTTTCCTTTACCATATGCGAAGGACGTGTTTGTATATATTACTGAATAATTCTTAAGTGTGTTTCTACTGTCCACTATTGCCATTCTCTTTATCATTTCTTCACCCTCTTGAATCATCTTGATTCTTGTTTTTATTTGTTTCAAGGTTATCTGACATACAACATTAACATTAACAAATGTTTTTTCCGTGGCTCTCTTCGCTATCTCATCAACTACCTCATTCAACAGTACTCCCACATGTGAAGGGATCCACATGAATCTTACTTTATACCCAATTTTTTCTAATTTCTTAACATTCTCTCTACACTCTATCACAATATTCTGGTATACTGGGCGTCTGCTATTTAAAGACTCTAACGCTCCTCTACTGTCAATAAAGAAGCAGGCATTCTTACCACATTTGACTACTTCTGTAATCCTGCTAATACTCCTTGGAGTTCAGCCTGCGTTGAAGAGGAATTGTCAGTTAAGCGGCGGCCAATAACAGTATCTACAGTGCCGATGTCAGTGTACTTCTTGATCACGACTCCACACCTTGATCAAGGTCCCACTTGAGGACCAAAGTGCTCAACCCCCGCAAGCACAATTAGGTGAGTACATCCTGCCTTCCCATCCCTAGCTACTGACCCATCACAATATACATGTAGAGTGTTTTCTGTAGGCAATTTTTTAATTATACAATCATATGTTGCCCTCAGCTCTCCTATTTCAAACATACTTTTTTCTTTTGCAAGGGAGTAATTACTACATCTACATTACAATCCTCCCATGGTGGTGTGAATTTTCTCTTGGGCACAGCAATAAACTCTGTAATAACATCATACTTTATAACATTAGAACATAAGTTATTCATATATGCTCTCTTCTTCATCATACACTGTTCATTACTTCCCACCTTTTGAACCGAGAGGATTAATTCATTAGCGTCCCCACCTCTCATTAATCTAATGGCAGAGGCTACATTTATCTCTGCAATTCTATCCCCAATACTCTGCAGATTCAACTCCATCCTCATTATCTCAATCATAGCATTTCCTGGGCATCTAATATCCTTGGGTATCCTAAGATAATTATCATGGCTTCATTTTGTACCTTCTCCAACTTGCCTATCCTACCTTTACCAAAACAAGAAATGACAGGTGCAGCATAATCAATAAGAGATCTTACAGTACTCAAGTATAACATTCGTAGCACAGGGACTCCCACTCCTTTCCAAAGCATGCCAAGGCCTTCAGAGGTTGTAATCTCTTCCGACATTGACCCATTAGTCTGTTCATCTCAGTTTCCAAACTCTCATGGGTATATCCAAAATATATGCCTAAATATTTATATATATTAACTCTCTATATTTTTACCCTTTATTTTCAATATAATGGGGCTCCGACTTCTACATTCAAACTTAGTTTTGTCTTTATTAACCACCAGTCCCATGTGGTGACACAGGTTTCCGAAATTGTCCAACACTATTTGAACCTTTGAAATATCTTTGCCCTGAAACAAAATATCATCGGCATATATGATTGGAGTTACCCCATTTGAGTATTTCTCAGATGCTATCTTATTCATTAGTACATTAAACAGGGTGGGACTCAACACTCCTCCCTGAGGTGTGCCGAGTTCTTGACCTTGATACCACACCTGAACCTTCCTTTCCTGAAGATAATCCCCTATCCAGCGCAAAAGTCTCCCTTCAACACCAAGACCAGCTAATTCATATAAAATAACCTTTGTTGGCTTTATCAAAAGCTCCTTGAAAATTCTATAATAATCATTACCATTAGCTAGACATTTAATATTACAGTCAGAGGTACTTTTTCCTCTGAGGAACCCGACCAAATTACTAGACAGCTGATCACCTATTACATATAATAGTTTATTTAAAATGATCCTCTCCATCATTTTACAAAAACACGAGGTTAAAGACACAGGTCTGTACTCTCCATTGGCTTTCGGGATAGGGATGATCATAGTTTTTTTTCCATTTACTGGGAATACTGCCCTCTTTATAACTAACATTAAAGAGGTCTAACAGTGGGCTTTTCGTTATAAGGGCAAGTTCATTAAGTATTTCATAAGTTACTCCATCCTCCCCAGGGGCGGTAGATTTCCCAACTTTAATCGCCGTTATTAGTTCTTCTCTGGTAATATATGTGCAAGTGAAATCACCACTGTTACCTGCTGTAAGTATAAAATCCTTTCTTAGATCTTTTCAAGAATCTAACGACTCTCTCGTTACAGGGGGTAATTAAATTAACTAAGTTTGGCAGCTCCGCCCATTTATTTACGAGACCATTTGCAATTCCTTACTGGTCAGGATGTGCAACAAAATTATGCTTTTTACCCCTTATTTCATTTATGTCTTGCCAGATTTCCTATAAGTTTATGTTACTCCCAACTTTCTCTGAAAACTCCTGCCAATACTTGCTCCTAATTTCCTTTCTCTTCTCCCCACACTTTTCTGGGGGGATGTTTTTCTATACCAGATGTTTTCCGGTTCAATGTTGCATTAAATACATCTACCTCCTTAATTAAATCTTCATAAAATGCTTCATCCGAAACTGGCTTATAAGTATCATACCAAGACTTAATATGACCATCAAGACCCCTTAATTCTCCCTTATTAAACTTTAAGCTTTTCCTCTGAAGGCAGGCATGCTTTTTATCTAGTTTAAGCTGTATTTGTAATGCAAAATTATTCCTTAGCATTTCATCCACAGTAAGACATTTCCCCCTCTATGCCCTCAGCATTTATCAAACAAGCATAATCTAATCTCCCTCCCCTCAGATGAGTAGGAGAAGGCTCGCCCAGCAGTTGAACATCTTCATGTTCAACATGTTCAGAATGCTACCATCCCTATCCCCAGTTTCCTGGAGTGCTACTATGTTAATATTCTCTCTAAGAGTATAATAGTGTACATCGACCGCTCTAGTTTTTAATCCATTAACGCTCCAAGATAATATTCTCAATCTACTTTCATCCATGATTAATAATAAAACTACCTTTGCTCTGTCCGTCACATTCCATGAGATACGAGAGTACCTTAGAAACTTCCTTCCAACTCCGTAATATTTTTTCTTTCTCCTCACTTGCACAACTACTACTAACATCGAAGGTAATATTATTCATATATATTTTCTTTGTTATTTCTGTATACCGTTTTACTTTAACGAAGGTACCCCCCAGGTACCTTCGTTACCTGGGTAACGTTAAAACGTTACGTTCGAAATGTTTTTTTCCAGGTAAATTTTGAAAGTCAGCACCGTTTTGCCACGTACCACTTCGGTGGGTAGACGGTTCCATGAGTTAATAACTCTGTGGATGAAAAAGTATCTCCTGTAACTGGTAACTGGCTATTTAGACGAAGGACTTCGGGTAGATGTAGTTTACATGAACCTGAACAACGGTCGTAGTCTGCTGTCTGCTCTGTGTCGAGGCTGTAGCGTCTTGGGTCGATTAGAACTGTACACGCCGAGTGCTACATTCTTGACTGGAGATTGTACTGTGTGCACCATCTGGTCACCACTTGGTCCGGGAGACATCTCCCGTCACGCAGGGTGCAGTCGCGCCTCCACAGATCTCCAGTATCAGCTCTTGATACTGGTGATGGCTCAAAAGGGCCACCACTTACGGGCTATTCATGCCCGTGCCACCTCTTGGGTGGCTTAATCTTCATCAATCACCAATCGTACTGTGTGCTATTCAATTGATTGATGAAAATTAATCCACCCAAGAGGTGGCACGGGCATGAATAGCGCGTAAGGCGTAAGTGGTGGCCCTTTTGAGCCATACCAGTATCAAAAGATGATACGGGAGATCTGTTTAGGCGCAACTGCACCCTGCGTGACGGGAGATGTCTCTCGGACCAAATGGTGACCAAATGGTGTGTGCTATTCGATTGATTGATTGATAAAGATTAAGCCACTCAAAAGGTGGCATGGGCATGAATAGCCCGTAAGTGGTGGGCCTTTTGAGCCATTACCAGTATCAGGAACTGACACTGGAGATCAGTGATCAGGTGCGACTGCATCCTGCGTGACGGGAGATGTCTCCCGTGGTGTGCTATTCTGTTGTTTGTTGTTTAGGATTCGCTACTCAGAACAATAAGTTTCCAGAAGCACGGGCTATGGTGAGCCCGTAAGTGGAGGCTCTTTGGAGCCATTAACTGTATCAGTGGCTGATACTAGAGATCTGACGATGGATGGGGGTTTTCAGCCTGGAGGGCTGGCTATACCAGTTATGGAGCTGGTGGGGTTAGTGTAGATAAAACCTCTAGGTTTTCCGTTTTTTCTTTGCCTGCGACTTTGGCTGAGCAGTGCTGTCGTTAGAGTTTTGTGACGTGGCCTCCATGAGGAAGTCTTGAACTGTGTAGGTGTCGTATTTGTAATGCGGCGGTGGAGCTCCTACTATGATTTCCTCGTCTGAGGAGTCCGTAACTTCTGTAGTGGACGTTTTTGTCTTTCGCCTCGCAGCCTTAGGTAGGCTTAGGTGTCGTTGATTAGTGGTTGTAGCTATTTCAGGAGCGCTGGTGGTGCTGTTATCGTTTGTAGACAGCACGTCTGCTAGCGCGGCTGCTGAGATAGTGATGGTAGGAGTGTTGGGAGCTGGAGAAGGAATTACCTCTGTTTGTGTCGCCCGGGTCATGGGTGGTTCTAGAGTCGGGTTTGAAGTTGACCACTTGGTCGTCCTGGTGGTAGTCTCCAGAGTGGTAGGGGAGGCAGTGAGATTTAAGAACATAAGAACATAAGAACAAAGGTAACTGCAGAAGGCCTATTGGCCCATACGAGGCAGCTCCTATTCTATAACCACCCAATCCCACTCATATACTTGTCCAACCCGTGCTTGAAACAATCGAGGGACCCCACCTCCACAATGTTACGCGGCAATTGGTTCCACAAATCAACAACCCTGTTACTGAACCAGTATTTACCCAAGTCTTTCCTAAATCTAAACTTATCCAATTTATATCCATTGTTTCGTGTTCTGTCCTGTGTTGATACTTTTAATACCCTATTAATATCCCCCCGGTTATGTCCATTCATCCACTTGTAAACCTCTATCATGTCACCCCTAACTCTTCGCCTTTCCAGTGAATGCAACTTAAGCTTTGTTAATCTTTCTTCATATGAAAGATTTCTAATTTGGGGAATTAACTTAGTCATCCTACGCTGGACACGTTCAAGTGAATTTATATCCATTCTATAATATGGCGACCAAAACTGAACTGCATAATCTAAATGGGGCCTAACTAGAGCAAGATATAGCTTGAGAACCACACCAGGTGTCTTGTTACTAACGCTGCGATTAATAAATCCAAGTGTCCGATTTGCCTTATTACGAACATTTATGCATTGATCCTTTTGTTTTAAATTCTTACTAATCATAACTCCCAGATCCCTTTCGCAATCCGACTTCGCAATCACAACACCATCTAGCTCGTATCTTGTAACTCTATCATCATTACCTAACCTCAGAACTTTACATTTATCAGCATTAAACTGCATCTGCCAATCCTTTGACCATTTCAAAACCCTATCTAGATCAACTTGAAGTGATAGTGAGTCCTCCTCCGAATTAATTTCCCTACCGATTTTCGTATCATCGGCAAATTTGCAAATGTTGCTACTCAAACCTGAATCTAAATCATTTATATATATTATAAACAACAGAGGTCCCAGGACAGAGCCTTGAGGCACTCCACTTACAACATTTTCCCACTCTGACTTGATTCCATTTATACTAACTCTCTGTTTCCTTTGGTATAGCCATGCCCTAATCCAGCTTAATATAGCACCCCCAATACCATGAGACTCTATTTTTTTAATCAGTCTTTCATGTGGCACTGTATCAAAAGCTTTGCTAAAGTCAAGGTATACAACATCGCAATCCTTACCACTATCAACTGCCTCAACAATGCTAGAATAAAAAGATAACAAATTTGTTAAACATGAACGGCCATTTATAAAACCATGTTGCGACTCAATTATTAATTTATGTTTTTCAAGATGAAGACGAATTTTATTTGCTATTATAGATTCGAGTAACTTTCCCACAATAGACGTTAGGCTAATTGGTCGATAGTTAGACGCAAGTGATCTATCTCCTTTCTTAAAAACTGGTATCACATTAGCAACTTTCCAAAACTCTGGCACTCTGCCTGACTCTATTGATTTATTAAATATGGTTGACAGTGGGACACAAAGCTCCTCTTTGCATTCTTTAAGCACCCTAGCAAACACTTCATCCGGCCCTGGGGATTTGTTTGGTTTGAGTTTTACTATTTGTTTAAGAACATCCTCCCTGGTAACTGCTAAACTCGTCAACCTGTCCTCGTCCCCACCCACATAGACTTGTTCGGCTGAAGGCATATTGTTAAGTTCCTCTTTAGTAAATACAGATACAAAATATTTATTAAAAATACTACTCATCTCTTCATCACTATCTGTTATTTGACCTGTCTCAGTTTTTAATGGACCTATCCTTTCCCTAATCTTAGTACGATATAACTGAAAAAACCCTCACATTTACGCTCACGTTTACGCTGGTGGCTATGATAAGAACATAACATAAGAACAAAGGTAACTGCAGAAGGCCTATTGGCCCATACGAGGCAGCTCCTATCTATAACCACCCAATCCCACTCATATACTTGTCCAACCCGCGCTTGAAACAATCGAGGGACCATACATCCACCACGTTACGCGGCAATTGGTTCCACAAATCAACAACCCTGTTACTGAACCAGTATTTACCCAAGTCTTTCCTAACTCTAAACTTATCCAATTTATACCCATTGTTTCGTGTTCTGTCTTGTGTTGATATTTTTAATACCCTATAAATATCCCCCTGTTATGTCCATTCATCCACTTGTAAACCTCTATCATGTCACCCCCTAACTCTTCGCCTTTCCAGTGAATGCAACTTAAGCTTTATTAATCTTCCTTCATATGAAAGATTTCTAATTTGGGGAATTAACTTAGTCATCCTACGTTGGACACGTTCAAGTGAATTTATATCCATTCTATAATACGGCGACCAAAACTGAACTGCATAATCTAAATGGGGCCTAACCAGAGCAAGATATAGCTTAAGAACCACACCAGGTGTCTTGTTACTAACGCTTCGATTAATAAACCCCAGTGTCCTATTTGCCTTATTACACACATTCATGCATTGATCCTTTTGTTTTAAATTCTTACTAATCATAACTCCCAGATCCCTTTCGCAATCCGACTTCGCAATCTCAACACCATCTAGCTCGTATCTTGTAACTCTATCATCATTACCCAGCCTCAGAACTTTACATTTATCAGCATTAAACTGCATTTGCCAATCCTCTGACCATTTCAAAACCCTATCTAGATCAACTTGAAGTGATAGTGAGTCCTCCTCCGAATTAATTTCCCTACCGATTTTCGTATCATCGGCAAATTTGCAAATGTTGGTACTCAAACCTGAATCTAAATCATTTATATATATTATAAACAACAGAGGTCCCAGGACAGAGCCCTTAGATACTCCACTAACAACATTATCCCACTCTGACTTAACCCCATTTATACTAACTCTCTGTTTCCTTTGGAATAGCCATGCCCTAATCCAAGTTAATATAGCACCCCCAATACCATGAGCTTCTATTTTTTTAATTAGTCTTTCATGTGGCACTGTATCAAAAGCTTTGCTAAAGCCAAGGTATACAACATCGCAATCCTTACCACTATCAACTGCCTCAACAATGCTAGAATAAAAAGATAACAAATTTGTTAAACATGAACGGCCATTTATAAAACCATGTTGCGACTCAATTATTAATTTATGTTTTTCAAGATGAAGACGAATTTTATTTGCTATTATAGATTCGAGTAACTTTCCCACAATAGACGTTAGGCTAATTGGTCGATAGTTAGACGCAAGTGATCTATCTCCTTTCTTAAAAACTGGTATCACATTAGCAACTTTCCAAAACTCTGGCACTCTGCCTGACTCTATTGATTTATTAAATATGGTTGACAGTGGGTCACAAAGCTCCTCTTTGCATTCTTTAAGCACCCTAGCAAACACTTCATCCGGCCCTGGGGATTTGTTTGGTTTGAGTTTTACTATTTGTTTAAGAACATCCTCCCTGGTAACTGCTAAACTCGTCAACCTGTCCTCGTCCCCACCCACATAGACTTGTTCGGCTGAAGGCATATTGTTAAGTTCCTCTTTAGTAAATACAGATACAAAATATTTATTAAAAATACTACTCATCTCTTCATCACTATCTGTTATTTGACCTGTCTCAGATTTTAATGGACCTATCCTTTCCCTAGTCTTAGTACGATATAACTGAAAAAAAACCCTTGAGGATTTGACTTTGCTTGCTCTGCTATGCGAACTTCATAGTTTCTTTTTGCTTTCCTAATCTCTTTTTTAACATTTCTAACCAGTTGTATGAATTCCTGTTCTAAACTGACTTCCACATTCTTAATCCTTTTGTACCAAGCTCTCTTTTTACATATAAGGTTCTTTAAATTATTTGTTATCCACTTTGGGTCATTAGTATTCGATCTATTCAATTTGTGTGGTATACTACGTTCCTGTGCTTTGTTTAGAATATTCTTAAATAAGTTATATATTAAATCCACATCGAAGTCCCCTTTTACGTCACCTATCGCTGGGTTCATGTCTCGCTCCAAGACCGGCCCACACCCTATACCCAAGACTTTCCAATCTATTTGACCCAAAAAATTTCTTAGGCTATTAAAATCAGCTTTTCGAAAATCTGGCACTTTAACAGAATTTTCTCCTACAGGTCTATTCCATTCTATGCTAAATTTGATTACTTTGTGATCACTGTTCCCTAGCTCACTCCCTATTTCGATGTCATTAATTGGTGTTTCCCTGTTAGTTAACACTAAATCTAAAATATTTTTTTCACGCGTTGGTTCCTTAATGTGTTGCGTAAGAAAGCAATCGTCAATTAATTCTAGAAAATCTTCTGCTTCACTATTCCCTGTTTTGTTCACCCAGTTTATTCCTCTAAAATTAAAGTAACCCATGACATAAATACTGTTAGATCTAGATGCTCTAGATATTTCATCCCATAGATGCTTTGCTTCCATTCTGTCTAAATTTGGTGGCTTATATATAACTCCTATTATAAGAACATAAGAACAAAGGTAACTGCAGAAGGCCTATTGGCCCATACGAGGCAGCTCCTATTCTATAACCACCCAATCCCACTCATATACTTGTCCAACCCGCGCTTGAAACAATCGAGGGACAGCACCTCCACCACGTTACGCGGCAATTGGTTCCACAAATCAACAACCCTGTTACTGAACCAGTATTTACCCAAGTCTTTCCTAAATCTAAACTTATCCAATTTATACCCATTGTTTCGTGTTCTGTCTTGTGTTGATATTTTTAATACCCTATTAATATCCCCCCAGTTATGTCCATTCATCCACTTGTAAACCTCTATCATGTCACCCCTAACTCTTTGCCTTTCCATTGAATTCAACTTAAGCTTTGTTAATCTTTCTTCATATGAACGATTTCTAATATGGGGAATTTACTTAGTCATCCTACGTTGGACACGTTCAAGTGAATTTATATCCATTCTATAATACGGCGACCAAAACTGAACTGCATAATCTAAATGGGGCCTAACCAGTTCAAGATATAGCTTAAGAACCACACCAGGTGTCTTGTTACTAACGCTTCGATTAATAAATCCCAGTGTCCTATTTGCCTTATTACGAACATTCATGCATTGATCCTTTTGTTTTAAATTCTTACTAATCATAACTCCCAGATCCCTTTCGCAATCTCAACACCATCTAGCTCCTTCTGTTTGGGTTTAAACTGTTAGTAGATAGAGGTATGGGAATTGATTTGGAGGAAGGAGGTAATAAAAGTATGTGTTTCTGGGAGAAAGGAATTGGCAAAACGATCAGGGAAAGAGAAGGTTCGCAAAATAACAATTCACTTAGGGTATATTACACTAACAGTAGAAGTCTAAGAAATAAAATTAACGAATTAAATGCTCTTGTCTGCACAGAAAAAATAGATATTATTGCACTTACCGAAACGTGGATGAATGTAGAAAATAGAGAACTATTAGCTGAATATCAAATATATGGATTTAAACTATTTCACACAGATAGATATATTAGACGAGGAGGTGGAGTAGCCATATATGTTAGGGACAATTTGAAATGTAGTCTCAAAGAGGGAATCAAAACAGAGCCACACACAGAAACTATTCGGATTGAATTAAACGAAAAAGCTAATAATATTATAATAGGAGTAATATATAGGCCACCAAATTTAGACAGAATGGAAGCAAAGCATCTATGGGATGAAATATCTAGAGCATCTAGATCTAACAGTATTTATGTCATGGGTGACTTTAATTTTAGCGGAATAAACTGGTTGAACAAAACAGGGAATAGTGAAGCAGAAGATTTTCTAGAATTAATTGACGATTGCTTTCTTACGCAACACATTAAGGAACCAACACGGGAAAATAATATTTTAGATTTAGTGTTAACTAACAGGGAAACGCAAATTAATGACATCGAAATAGGGAGTGAGCTAGGGAGCAGTGATCACAAAGAAATCAGATTTAGCATAGAATGGAATAGACCAGTAGGAGAAAATTCTGTTAAAGTGCCAGATTTTCGAAAAGCTGATTTTAATAGCCTAAGAAATTTTTTGGGTCAAATTGATTGGAAAGTCTTGGGTATGGGGTGTGGGCCGGTCTTGGAGCGAGACATGAACCCAGCGATAGGTGACTTAAATGGGGATTTCGATGTGGATTCAATATATAACTTATTTAAGTATATTCTAAACAAAGCACAGGAACGTAGTATACCATACAAATTGAATAGATCGAATACTAATGACCCAAAGTGGATAACAAAGAATTTGAAGAACCTTATAGGTAAAAAGAGAGCTTGGTACAAAAGGATTAAAAATGGGGAGGTCACTTTAGAACAGGAATTCGTACAACTGGTTAGAAATGTTAAAAAAGAGATAAGGAAAGCAAAAAGAAACTATGAAGTTTGCATAGCAGGGCAAGCAAAGACAAATCCTAAAGGGTTTTTTCAGTTATATCGTACTAAGACTAGGGAAAGGATAGGTCCATTAAAAACTGAGACAGGTCAAATAACAGATAGTGATGAAGAGATGAGTAGTATTTTTAATAAATATTTTGTATCTGTATTTACTAAAGAGGAACTTAACAATATGCCTTCAGCCGAACAAGTCTATGTGGGTGGGGACGAGGACAGGTTGACGAGTTTAGCAGTTACCAGGGAGGATGTTCTTAAACAAATAGTAAAACTCAAACCAAACAAATCCCCAGGGCCGGATGAAGTGTTTGCCAGGGTGCTTAAAGAATGCAAAGAGGAGCTTTGTGACCCACTGTCAACCATATTTAATAAATCAATAGAGTCAGGCAGAGTGCCAGAGTTTTGGAAAGTTGCTAATGTGATACCAGTTTTTAAGAAAGGAGATAGATCACTTGCGTCTAACTATCGACCAATTAGCCTAACGTCTATTGTGGGAAAGTTACTCGAATCTATAATAGCAAATAAAATTCGTCTTCATCTTGAAAAACATAAATTAATAATTGAGTCGCAACATGGTTTTATAAATGGCCGTTCATGTTTAACAAATTTGTTATCTTTTTATTCTAGCATTGTTGAGGCAGTTGATAGTGGTAAGGATTGCGATGTTGTATACCTTGACTTTAGCAAAGCTTTTGATACAGTGCCACATGAAAGACTGATTAAAAAGATAGAGTCTCATGGTATTGGGGGTGCTATATTAAGCTGGATTAGGGCATGGCTATACCAAAGGAAACAGAGAGTTAGTATAAATGGAATCAAGTCAGAGTGGGAAAATGTTGTAAGTGGAGTGCCTCAAGGCTCTGTCCTGGGACCTCTGTTGTTTATAATATATATAAATGATTTAGATTCAGGTTTGAGTAGCAACATTTGCAAATTTGCCGATGATACGAAAATCGGTAGGGAAATTAATTCGGAGGAGGACTCACTATCACTTCAAGTTGATCTAGATAGGGTTTTGAAATGGTCAAAGGATTGGCAGATGCAGTTTAATGCTGATAAATGTAAAGTTCTGAGGTTAGGTAATGATGATAGAGTTACAAGATACGAGCTAGATGGTGTTGTGATTGCGAAGTCGGATTGCGAAAGGGATCTGGGAGTTATGATTAGTAAGAATTTAAAACAAAAGGATCAATGCATAAATGTTCGTAATAAGGCAAATCGGACACTTGGATTTATTAATCGCAGCGTTAGTAACAAGACACCTGGTGTGGTTCTCAAGCTATATCTTGCTCTAGTTAGGCCCCATTTAGATTATGCAGTTCAGTTTTGGTCGCCATATTATAGAATGGAAATAAATTCACTTGAACGTGTCCAGCGTAGGATGACTAAGTTAATTCCCCAAATTAGAAATCTTTCATATGAAGAAAGATTAACAAAGCTTAAGTTGCATTCACTGGAAAGGCGAAGAGTTAGGGGTGACATGATAGAGGTTTACAAGTGGATGAATGGACATAACCGGGGGGATATTAATAGGGTATTAAAAGTATCAACACAGGACAGAACACGAAACAATGGATATAAATTGGATAAGTTTAGATTTAGGAAAGACTTGGGTAAATACTGGTTCAGTAACAGGGTTGTTGATTTGTGGAACCAATTGCCGCGTAACATTGTGGAGGTGGGGTCCCTCGATTGTTTCAAGCACGGGTTGGACAAGTATATGAGTGGGATTGGGTGGTTATAGAATAGGAGCTGCCTCGTATGGGCCAATAGGCCTTCTGCAGTTACCTTTGTTCTTATGTTCTTATGTATCTTGTAACTCTATCATCATTACCTAGCCTCAGAACTTTACATTTATCAGCATTAAACTGCATTTGCCAATCATTTGACCATTTCAAAATCCTATCTAGATCAACTTGAAGTGATAGTGAGTCCTCCTCCGAATTAATTTCCCTACCGATTTTCGTATCATTGGCAAATTTGCAAATGTTGCTACTCAAACCTGAATCTAAATCATTTATATATATTATAAACAACAGAGGTCACAGAACAGAGCCCTGAGGTACTCCACTAACAACATTATCCCACTCTGACTTAACCCCATTTATACTAACTCTCGGTTTCCTTTGGAATAGCCATGCAATAATCCAAGTTAATATAGCACCCCCAATACCATGAGCTTCTATTTTTTTAATTAGTCTTTCATGTGGCACTGTATCAAAAGCTTTGCTAAAGTCAAGGTACACAACATCACAATCCTTACCACTATCAACTGACTCAACTATGCTGGAATAAAAAGTTAGCAAATTTGTTAAACATGAACGGACATTTGTAAAACCATATTGCCACTCATTTATTAATTTATGTTTATCAAGATGGAGACGAATTGTATTTGCAATTATTGATTCGAGTAAATTTCCCACAATAGACGTTAGGCTAATTGGCCGATAGTTTGACGCAAGTGATCTATCTACTTTCTTAAAAATTGGTACCACATTAGCTACCTTCCATGACTCTGGCACTCTGCCCTACTCTATTGATTTATTAAATATGGTAGACAGTGGCTCGGAAAGCTCCTCTTTGCATTCTTTAAGCACCCTGGCAAACACTTCATCCGGCCCTGGGGATTTGTTTGGTTTTAGTTTTTCTAATTGTTTAATTACATCCTCCCTGGCAACTGCTAAACTAGTCAACCTGTCCTCATCCCCACCCACATAGACTTGTTCGGCTGAAGGCATATTGTTAAGTTCTTCTTTAGTAAATACAGATATAAAATATTTGTTAAAAATACTACTCATCTCCTTGTCATTATCCGTTATTTGACCTGTCTCAGATTTTAATGGACCTATCCTTTCCCTAGTCTTAGTTCGATATAAAATTGTGCCACATGAAAGACTGATTAAAAAGATAGAGTCTCATGGTATTGGGGGTGCTATATTAAGCTGGATTAGGGCATGGCTATACCAAAGGAAACAGAGAGTTAGTATAAATGGAACCAAGTCAGAGTGGGAAAATGTTGTAAGTGGAGTGCCTCAAGGCTCTGTCCTGGGACCTCTGTTGTTTATAATATATATAAATGATTTAGATTCAGGTTTGAGTAGCAACATTTGCAAATTTGCCGATGATACGAAAATCGGTAGGGAAATTAATTCGGAGGAGGACTCACTATCACTTCAAGTTGATCTAGATAGGGTTTTGAAATGGTCAAAGGATTGGCAGATGCAGTTTAATGCTGATAAATGTAAAGTTCTGAGGTTAGGTAATGATGATAGAGTTACAAGATACGAGCTAGATGGTGTTGTGATTGCGAAGTCGGATTGCGAAAGGGATCTGGGAGTTATGATTAGTAAGAATTTAAAACAAAAGGATCAATGCATAAATGTTCGTAATAAGGCAAATCGGATACTTGGATTTATTAATCGCAGCGTTAGTAACAAGACACCTGGTGTGGTTCTCAAGCTATATCTTGCTCTAGTTAGGCCCCATTTAGATTATGCAGTTCAGTTTTGGTCGCCATATTATAGAATGGATATAAATTCACTTGAACGTGTCCAGCGTAGGATGACTAAGTTAATTCCCCAAATTAGAAATCTTTCATATGAAGAAAGATTAACAAAGCTTAAGTTGCATTCACTGGAAAGGCGAAGAGTTAGGGGCGACATGATAGAGGTTTACAAGTGGGTGAATGGACATAACAAGGGGGATATTAATAGGGTATTAAAAGTATCAACACAGGACAGAACACGAAACAATGGGTATAAATTGGATAAGTTTAGATTTAGGAAAGACTTGGGTAAATACTGGTTCAGTAACAGGGTTGTAGATTTGTGGAACCAATTGCCGCGTAACGTGATGGAGGTGGGGTCCCTCGATTGTTTCAAGCGCGGGTTGGAGAAGTATATGAGTGGGATTGGGTGGTTATAGAATAGGAGCTGCCTCGTATGGGCCAATAGGCCTTCTGCAGTTACCTTTGTTCTTATGTTCTTATGTTCTTATAACTGAAAAAAACCCTTTAGGATTTGACTTTGCTTGCTCTGCTATGCGAACTTCATAGTTTCTTTTTGCTTTCCTAATCTCTTTTTTAACATTTCTAACCAGTTGTATGAATTCCTGTTCAAACCTGACTTCCCCATTCTTAATCCTTTTGTACCAAGCTCTCTTTTTACCTATAAGGTTCTTTAAATTATTTGTTATCCACTTTGGGTCATTAGTATTCGATCTATTCAATTTGTATGGTATACTACGTTCCTGTGCTTTGTTTAGAATATACTTAAATAAGTTATATATTAAATCCACATCGAAATTATAATACTATATTATAATATTATTTGCTTTTTCGTTTAATTCTATCCAAATAGTTTCTGTGTGTGGCTCAGTTTTGATTCCCTCTTTGAGACTACAATTCAAATTGTCCCTAACATATATGGCTACTCCCCCTCCTCGTCTAATATATCTATCTGTCTGAAATAGTTTAAATCCATTTATTTGATATTCAGCTAATAGTTCTCTATTTTCTACATTCATCCACGTTTCGGTAAATGCAATAATATCTATTTTTTTCTGTGCAGACAAGAGCATTTAATTCGTTAATTTTATTTCTTAGACTTCTACTGTTAATGTAATATATCCTAAGTGAATTATTATTTTGAGGCCCTTTTCTTTCCCTGATCATTTTGCCAATTCTTTTCTCCCACGAACACATACTTTTATTACCTCCTTCCTCCAAATCAATTCCCATACCTCTATCTACTAACAGTTTAAACCCAAACAAACACCTCTAACCACTGGTTCCAATGAGTTCGCAACAGCAACAACCCCAGCCCTCGATAGATGCACCCCATCACGAGCATACATTTCATTTCTTCCATAGAAGTGTTCCCAGTTGTCTATGAAAGATATTGCATTTGATTTGCAATATCTTTCCAGCCTGCAATTGACACCAAGTGCCCTCGACACCCATTCATTTCCCACTCCCTTTCTTGGAAGAATGCCACATATGATTGGGATTCCTCCCTTGCTCCTAACTAATTCAATGACTGTCCTGAATCTCTGTATTAGTTCCTAATTCGCCCAACATCATTACCCCCTGCACTAATACAAATAATGGGTTTGTTCCCATTTCCCGTCATAATATCATTCATGTTTCCAACAATATCACCAATTCCAGCTCCCGGATAGCAAACCCTTAATCTGTTCCCCCTATCTCTGGCACAAAACGTTGTGTCTAAATAACTCACCTGGGAATCTCCCACAAGCAAAATTCGCTTCGGTACCTCCTTAACTTTCTGTGCAGCCTGAGGGGCCCGCGCTCTGCCGCTCCTCACTGTTTTCCGTTCCGAGTGAACTGCAGGCTCACTACAGCACTCGTCCTCCAACACGGCAAATGAATTTGCTGTCCTTAGGGCGTCTGTAGACGACCTTGTCAAGGTCTTCTTAAGACCCCTGTCCTTCACGACTCTCCACGATGAGGTCCCGTCAACACTGGTCTCCTCCTTCGTTTCTTCCCGAAGTCTCAGCCGTCGTACCTCCTCCCGCAGGGAATCCATCTCTGCTCTCAGAGCTCCAACCAGACTCACCAAATCCTTCACTAATCCTTCCATTATTGCAATAATAATGTTACTACAATCGGAGCTCCAGCTAACACAACCTCTCACTGTGACTGCACCTGATGGGAGCCAGGCCAATGTCTATGTATAATGCGTTTAGTTCACTGACAAAGCGCTGGTTGTCTGGTCTTGCAAGCCTTTCTGCTAGTTTAAGAAGACCAGGGATAATGCCTGCACGTGATGCAGGGGGCTGTGAAGGAGCCTGTGGGACCTTGGGGACCTTGGGTTCCCAATGAGAAGGCTGTGTCGCCTGCTGGGAGGAGCCACATGTTGGTAGGACCGGAAAGTCTTCTGGTCGACTAGTGAGAGCTAAGGTGGTGAATTGAACGCTTGGGGCTCTGGTCGAGGAGGTAGACGAGTTGTTTCTTTTGGCTTCAACCTGGGCCTTCCTGTCTACGGGGGCAGCGGTAGGAAATTGCGGGGTGATTGCCATCACAGAGCAATCAACAGTCCATCACGCAGTGATGGACTGTTGCCTTGCATATGGAGTAGTGATGCTCCAGTGCGCACAGGCTGCTCCTCTGGACCGGGTGCTGAATCTTGTTGGTCGGGTGGGACAGCTCGTAGCACTTAAAGCACTGCTGGATCTCATGATAACGTTCCTTTTTTATTTGGTGGGGTGGTATTTTTAGGCCGAAGCAGTAGAATCCTTGTGTGGCAGCCTGGGTGGCCGCAGCTATGGTGGTGAACGTAATCTACATTGATGTTTTGTCGGTGTTGCAGAACTCTAGGTTGAATACCGACAGGTTTGGATTTTCGTCCTCGATATTGTTTATGATATGATGTTGAGGTCGCTCAGCGATCCACCGGTTAGCCCTGCTGGTAAAAACAGTTCTTCCGGCCAGGAAGTGACGTGGGAAGTGAGGATGTAGGTAGTGCTCTTTGCGAAGAAAGGCATCGTTAGTGAGGAGTTTTTCTAGCTCCTCTTCACATGAAAAGTAGAGCACGATATCTTCACCTTCCTGACTAATGTCAGCGGGTTTGAGGCCAGTTACGTCCTTCAGGACCTTTAAAGTATTGCTTCTTCCCATAGCATGACCGTCAAGTGGAGTAGCTCTGACCTTAAGACGTTTGGGTCTCATTGTGACCACACTGCGCCTTGTGATGTGTTGGCTGGAGATGTCTCTCCCATCCTGATCAAGTCGCTAGTGAAGTTTTTGTGCTGAACTGAACAGAGTTTGTTGTTGTTGTTAAAGATTTAGCTACTCAGGACGAAGTGTCCATGTAGCATGGACTATGGTGAGCCCGTAATTGAGTTTGGTTATACATGATAACCTTTTTCCTGTGATATTTGGGTCTAAGTTTAAAATGGAGGAGAGGACTTCTCCTTTTTCCCTGCTTATTTATCGCTTCTGTTTTAGTGCACTGGTTTTAATCTTGTTTTATTAACATTATCTTGGTGGCAGATGTAGATGCAGAATGCTCACTAATGAGTCCCATTCCTCAATAATTTTTCTAATGATTGTAGTCGCGGTGGAATGTGCATCTAATGCAGCTGCTGTCGTTGGATTAATGTTGAGTTTGATGCGCAGGGGATCAGTAGCTTCACATTCCAGTAAGTAGTGCAATAGTGGCGCCTCTGCTTCAGTTTCACAGATGTGACACTCTTTAACTATTGGGTTCATTACATCCCAGCAGCACTTGTAACCAAGTCTGAGTCTGTGTATGGCTACTGCAATGTCTCTGGATATCTTTTTGCCAGGCTTGAAAGAGGAGTAACCAGTGGCTTGTTCGTACCATATCGCAGTGGATCTTCCTTCCGCTACTTTGGCTCTGTGGCGACTTTTGATAGTTGAGAATATTTTCTTCTTGATTTGCTCCTTTATCTGTGAGAAACTTGGAGGTATTTGAACCTGTACAACAGGTAGAGCAGTCGCAATTTTTGCTAGTGAGTCTGCCTCTTCATTACCATCTATGCCAATGTGACTTGGTATCCAATTTAGGGTGATTGACAGCCCTCGATTATGGGCATCTTTTCCTATATGTTGAATTTCTGTGAGGAGTTGTATATTATCTCTGTGCTGACTGGATAACAATGCCTGGACTGTGGGTTGGTTGGTGTTGTCGTCGTTGATCCTTCTCTACGGACAACCCAACCCACAACTCGGTAGAGTGCTTATACTAGGAGATCACCCTTGGCGCTTCTGGCTCTTGGAGAGGGGCTCAACGTCACACGTTTAGGGGATGCGGCTCCAACACTTAGCCTCGTTGTCACGTGCACACACCCACTCGAGCCGCTGTGACTCCCCACTCTCTCCTTAGGTGATATGATCTCCTCTCTCCCCTATGACTTACTAGTATTACCTCCTACCCTGTCCACAGCAGTGGTTCTTGGTTCTTTCTCTCTTTCTCTCTCCTTCTTTACTACCTCCTGGGAAGCCTCACTAGGACAAGGGCAAACACCAGCAAATTGTGATACATTTACTGGACAAAGCACATACACAATACATACACACATATAGTAATAATGAATCCTATACTCTATAATATTACAATCAGGTTGCACTCCAACACCATCAGAACTCTATCATCAGCTTATCAAGTGGTATCCTATCTCCTGGTTCACCACCTGATACTATCAACCTCCTCAAGTTGATCAAGTCTACATACACTGTTGCACCATCAGCAAGATAATATATATATAGAAAAACAGCATTTGAATGCAATAACATATACCAGTATATATGTTCATTGATACTCCAGTATATAAAAAAAACTCCTTGACGTAAGAATGCCAACAGTCACTCACCTCTCACTGCGTCTTGCACGCTAATGACAACCAAACACTATCAACTCCCTACAAGTAATCCACCAGAACTTCCCCTTCCACCTCTGGAAGTTCACTACCCTGATATCTTCAGGTTCTTCCGGGCTTCACTACCAGGATCCTCTGCAGCTCCTCCAGGCTGCTATCATGAAGTTTCCTTGAGCAACTATGGTGCTTCACCCTTCTGCTAGGTTCCTCCACAGCTCTCTTGGCTGCTACACCATGAAGTTTCCCCGAGCAACTATGGTGCTTCTCCACCTCTACAGAAGCACGTGACACTCCTCTTCACTGCTTCTCACAGCTCGAGGTCCTCTGCTCCACTACCTTGGAGTCTCATCAGCTACTTCATCTGCTGGCTTCGAAGTTCTCAGCAACTTCTTCCCCAAAGAACAAACCTGCAACCCATCGACACTCCAATAAAATCGTTTCCCCTTTAACACATAAACAAAAATAATCACACAATATGTTTGTCTCCAACCTCTATCTGTCCTCTACATACAGTGAGAGTGGACTCCCCCGTTTTGGGCGGGTCCATACTCCACCTCGCCTGGCGGCGGTCCTCACTAGCTGGGAGGGTCTTCCTCCATCCGGAGCCGGGCTCCCTCAGTCGTCCGTCAGAGCTCAGAGGGGATGGACGTCGCTCCGTGCTCCTCCCTCTTCACTCTCCTATTTCAGGCCTTCTGCCTTATTAAAACATGTCTAACCTATAAATAAACATTGCTACTGTCGCTGGGCACACGACCAACTACAAACAATCACTATGAACTGGCGTATATCGTGCTCACCACAGATTAACTGATCGAGGGCGCTTTCCCTCTGACGGCGTCTGGTCAGGGCGCTCCACACAGCCCACGAAAATGCCTCTGAGTAGCTTATTAAACTCTGCTCGTCGACCAGGACTTGATACCACGACGTTCCCAGCTCGGTTCCACAGCTGGCACGTCTACACACTTCTCTTCTCTTCGAGATATATCACTAGGGGTTCCCTTCTGACGGGAGCTCACGGAGCGCAGCTTTCCCCTGCGATGTCTGGCACTCAAGTGAGGTCAAAGCCCTTCCAGAAGCGAGCCTCACGCCTCCAGCAAAATGTCCACATCTCCTCGCCAGTCATTTATCTGTTTTCTTCTTCATTGCCCATAATCTTAAATTGTTATACATATCCAACCAGCCATTTTACATGTGGGTTATCACCTCAATATATGCTAGACCTTCTAATCAGGTCAGGCTAGATGAATAACTCTCAAGGAGGGAGACTCGTTTCTCCTGTAGGCTGAGATCATAACACTCCCCTCCCCTTATTTTTGAGAGTTATTCCTGTGGCAAAGCTCGGGATAATACATCCGCCACCGCACTGTCTCGTTCTTCACCCGATATACTCCCTTAGGAGTCTACAATTAGTTCATTGCATCTTCCAACATCTGGCTCACAACTCGCCAGAAACACGATCTTCTCATAAACGATCTGACTTCTCTGGCACCTCTTGGCTAGGCTGTCCTCCTTGGACGCCTGCACTCCATCGGTCCACTCTACTTATTGTTTCCACCCTCCGTTTCCTCGTCTTCCTCTCTTCACGTCCAGAGTCAGACATCTGCTGTCTGTACCTCCTCTGTCGTCTTCACACTTCCATCTACTGCCATTATACTTTCGTCTCCTGTCATCATACTTCACTCCCTCGTCTTCACCGACGATTCTCCCTTTCGTCTCCTCATTTATCCGAGACATCATCCTGTTTGACTTCCATCGAGTCCTCGGCTTTCTTCTACTCCTCCATGATTGTATCATCTTCCTCTTCCCACATTTTTCACCTCTATACAACTCCATTTCTTCTCCTTCAACTCTTCTTCGTTCCCTAAAAGTTTCTTCGGGCACTGTATTACATCCAACAGCACTCGACCGTACATGTCGCTCTACCTCTCCTAGAGTGCTCGTAAGCATCTCTCCACACATACTGTCTCTTCTCCTTTCATTTTCTCGGCTATTACTCTTCTTCACTATCTTTTCTTCACGTTTTCTGTGGAACATGTCAACTCCTGACATCTCAAACAACTTAACTCTACTATCCATATGCCTCTGTGCTCGTGGACAACTTGACGCTATACTCCCGTCCTCAGTATGTCCACATCTTTCCTCCTTCCTACTCAGCACAGTTGCGTTCACCTTCCAACTCTTAATTTCAGCAGTCTGGGCTCTACTCAGGTCCGCTCTCTTCACATGATTCTTCTTCGGCTGGGCCATCTTCACTTTCGACCTCACCGAGACTTCATTTTCCTGGGCTGGACCTTCATCAAACAGCCATGATATATCTACATCGATATCTTCCACCAGCTGAATCGACACTGTCTCATCTTCTCCAGCGTCTTCCTCGTCGGCCACCTCTGCCTTCGTCACTACCGAGACAGGGTACTCAATGGCTTGGCGGTCTCCTGACTCATCTTCTCGGATGTCAGTCGGGTTCACACTCTCAGGTGTCCCACTCGTGCCGTGGCCTTCTGGGCACTCCTCTGGCACAGTCTCCGCTATGACTCTTGGCAACACCTTTGTCCCGCACAAGTCATTCCCCAGGATCACTTGGACTCCTGGAATAGGTATGTCGGGGCACACTCCCAACATCACCTCCGCCGACACATATTCCGACCTTAGCTGGACAGTACAAACGGGCATGTCACTCTCCGACAATAACCCATATACTTTCATCTTCCCACTGCCAGCTAACCGTCGACCATTCCCAATCAGGCTTCTCACAATCAAGCTCTGATTAGCTCCGGTATCTCTTAAGATACCAACTTCTACCTCAGGTTGGCCTCTTATACTGATCCAACCTTTACTCATGAACGGCCTATACCTCTCGTTCACTAAGTTCGCTCTCTGTGGTTTGTCTTGGAACACATTGGCATATTTACCTCGGGGGTCACACATGGCCAGGGTCACAACTCTCTTGCCCTGCCGACAATCTCGCATCACGTGACCCAATCCGTTACAATTGTAACATCTCATCTGGGAGAAATCTCTCCTATACGTACCAGAGTAGGTCTGACTCTGCCCACTCGTATTGGAGTTCCTCGGGCCAGACGTACTACTTGTACAATGTGGAGCTTTACTGGATTCTTGATTTCCAGGATAACGATCAGTTTCTCGTTTTGCTCCTCCATCTTCACTTTCAGACGAAGTGTGCGACCTACTCTTCTGAGTTTTAGGGTACTTACTTTTATCTGCCCATTTATCAAAATTCTTCTCACCCCAGACTCTTCTGGGTCTCTCATAATTTCTTCCTCCCCAGACTCCATTGGATCTGCCATTGCTGCGTCTCGCCTCGCTTCTCACTCTGTTCTCCCTTAAGCTCTTATACGCTTCAGTAATCATATCCGCCCTATCTGAGGCATCTTTCACTTCCTTTATCCCTGCTTCTTGGATCTTGAACTTTGTTTCGGGATGCATCATCTCCAAGAACTTCTCCATGACCATCAGTTGCTTCAGGTCAGCGTAAGATCCAACTCCAACAGCCTCAATCCACTTCTGGAATCGTCTTTCCAGATCTCTTGCTGTCTCAGCAAACGTACATGCTCCAACTTTGATCATTTCTCTGAAGCGCTTTCTATAAGCTTCTGGGGTTAGCTGAAACGAGCGCAATATGCTGCTCTTTACTGTGGCATAATCCTGGCACTCTTCCAATGACAATTGGGTGTATGCCTCCCTGGCTGCACCGGTCAATCTTAACTGGACCAGCTGGGCCCATTCCTCCTGTGGCCACTCCTTGATACTGGCTACTTTTTCAAAATGCTCGAAGAAGCTCTCCGCCTCTTCAGGAACAAACAAGGGAATGTCCTTCTCCCTAACCCTAACATCTGGTGGGTGTGATACCTGGGTGGTGCTCTCTGGCAACCCACGTTCAATCCTTTGCTCAGCCAAGGTTCTATTCGCTTCTATCTGCATTTGTTTTGTTCTCTCTTTTTCTTTTTCGACCTGGGCTCTTTCTTTTTCGACCTGGGCTTTTTCTTTTTTTTTTCTCTTGTTCCAACTCCAGTTCCCTTATTCTGGTTTTCTCTTTTTCTACTTCCAGTTTGGTTTTCTCTTTTTCTACTTCCAGTCTGGTTTTCTCTTTTTCTACTTCCAGTCTGGTTTTCTCTTTTTCTACTTCCAGTCTGGTTTTCTCTTTTTCTACTTCCAGTCTGGTTTTCTCTTTTTCTACTTCCATTCTGGTTTTCTCTTTTTCCTTCTCGGCTTCATTTTTCATCTGGAGTTCCACTTTCATCTTTTCCAGCTGGAATTGTCTCTCCTTGTCCTCTCGTTGCTGCTGCATCTGGAGCTCTAACTGGAATCTCTCCAAGCTCCTATTTCGGCTACTCCTACTACTGCGGCTACTCTTGCTGCTCCTACTCGATCCCTGGGATCTCACGTCATCCTGCCCATCATCCTCCTTTCCACTTTCAGCACCTTTCTGGGCTCCTTGTTCTGCCGCTTCACTTTTGGCTCTTAACTGCCTCAGGATCTCATCCTTCATCCCAGCTACTTTAGATGCTTTCAACCTGATGCCACATTTTTCTGCTATTTGTTTCAATTGATCCCTCGTGCAACCTTCTAAGTCCTCAGGCTTGCCTGACTCCACAAACGCTTGCACCTTATCCATCTTTGTCCTGTGAGTCTTCCCAAGAGAGAGAGTATACACCTGTGGTCACACAGTTTATTTCAGCAAGGGTGTACAAATCCACTCTTGGACAGGGTGTGGGTGTGTCAGTTCACTATCCCGGACACAGGCCCCCAATTTATTATAGACTGTGGGTTGGTTGGTGTTGTCGTCGTTGATCCTTCTCTACGGACAACCCAACCCACAACTCGGTAGAGTGCTTATACCTCACTAGGAGATCACCATTGGCGCTTCTGGCTCTTGGAGAGGGGCTCAACGTCACACGTTTAGGGGATGCGGCTCCAACACTTAGCCTCGTTGTCACGTGCACACACCCACTCGAGCCGCTGTGACTCCCCACTCTCTCCTTAGGTGATATGATCTCCTCTATCCCCTATGACTTACTAGTATTACCTCCTACCCTGTCCACAGCAGTGGTTCTTGGTTCTTTCTCTCTTTCTCTCTCCTTCTTTACTACCTCCTGGGAAGCCTCACTAGGACAAGGGCAAACACCAGCAAATTGTGATACATTTACTGGACAAAGCACATACACAATACATTCACACATATAGTAATAATGAATCCTATACTCTATAATATTACAATCAGGTTGCACTCCAACACCATCAGAACTCTATCATCAGCTTATCAAGTGGTATCCTATCTCCTGGTTCACCACCTGATACTATCAACCTCCTCAAGTTGATCAAGTCTACATACACTGTTGCACCATCAGCAAGATAATATATATATAGAAAAACAGCATTTGAATGCAATAACATATACCAGTATATATGTTCATTGATACTCCAGTATATAAAAAAAACTCCTTGACGTAAGAATGCCAACAGTCACTCACCTCTCACTGCGTCTTGCACGCTAATGACAACCAAACACTATCAACTCCCTACAAGTAATCCACCAGAACTTCCCCTTCCACCTCTGGAAGTTCACTACCCTGATATCTTCAGGTTCTTCCGGGCTTCACTACCAGGATCCTCTGCAGCTCCTCCAGGCTGCTATCATGAAGTTTCCTTGAGCAACTATGGTGCTTCACCCTTCTGCTAGGTTCCTCCACAGCTCTCTTGGCTGCTACACCATGAAGTTTCCCCGAGCAACTATGGTGCTTCTCCACCTCTACAGAAGCACGTGACACTCCTCTTCACTGCTTCTCACAGCTCGAGGTCCTCTGCTCCACTACCTTGGAGTCTCATCAGCTACTTCATCTGCTGGCTTCGAAGTTCTCAGCAACTTCTTCCCCAAAGAACAAACCTGCAACCCATCGACACTCCAATAAAATCGTTTCCCCTTTAACACATAAACAAAAATAATCACACAATATGTTTGTCTCCAACCTCTATCTGTCCTCTACATACAGTGAGAGTGGACTCCCCCGTTTTGGGCGGGTCCATACTCCACCTCGCCTGGCGGCGGTCCTCACTAGCTGGGAGGGTCTTCCTCCATCCGGAGCCGGGCTCCCTCAGTCGTCCGTCAGAGCTCAGAGGGGATGGACGTCGCTCCGTGCTCCTCCCTCTTCACTCTCCTATTTCAGGCCTTCTGCCTTATTAAAACATGTCTAACCTATAAATAAACATTGCTACTGTCGCTGGGCACACGACCAACTACAAACAATCACTATGAACTGGCGTATATCGTGCTCACCACAGATTAACTGATCGAGGGCGCTTTCCCTCTGACGGCGTCTGGTCAGGGCGCTCCACACAGCCCACGAAAATGCCTCTGAGTAGCTTATTAAACTCTGCTCGTCGACCAGGACTTGATACCACGACGTTCCCAGCTCGGTTCCACAGCTGGCACGTCTACACACTTCTCTTCTCTTCGAGATATATCACTAGGGGTTCCCTTCTGACGGGAGCTCACGGAGCGCAGCTTTCCCCTGCGATGTCTGGCACTCAAGTGAGGTCAAAGCCCTTCCAGAAGCGAGCCTCACGCCTCCAGCAAAATGTCCACATCTCCTCGCCAGTCATTTATCTGTTTTCTTCTTCATTGCCCATAATCTTAAATTGTTATACATATCCAACCAGCCATTTTACATGTGGGTTATCACCTCAATATATGCTAGACCTTCTAATCAGGTCAGGCTTGATGAATAACTATCAAGGAGGGAGACTCGTTTCTCCTGTAGGCTGAGATCATAACACTTGGTATCCAATTTAGGGTGATTGACAGCCCTCGATTATGGGCATCTTTTCCTATATGTTGAATTTCTGTGAGGAGTGGTATATTATCTCTGTGCTGACTGGATAACAATGCCTGGAGCTAAGATTTAGAGTCTGTATGAATGATGACATCATGTAAATTATTCTCAATTGTATAGTTTATTGCCTCCTTCAGGGCATATAATTCTGTTTGCAATGTTGAGCACCCACTATTCATGCTCCAGTAAGCTTCATGGTTGGTAGTGTAAACTGCTGCCCCAGCAGAACCTTTTTCTTGATCAACTGATCCGTCTGTGAAGATGTGAGTCGTTGTGGGTCTAGAGATAGTTTCCATTTGTTGCTCTATTACTTCCTTGAGCTTCCTTGGGTCACATGCTGATGTTTTAACTGGTAATCTTTCAATGATTATCTTTAGATTCGATTCTTCCCATGGAGGAGGCTGTCGAAAGTGTTGATATGGTCTGTCTTTCCCTTTGTTTTTAATGGTCCATTTCATGTCCATTTTCTCTAAAATCTTGACCACATTATCCATCCATGAGCTTGTTCTATACTGTAGGTTTTTCTGAAAGGATCTCTGTATGCTGTCTTTGATTGACAGCCTGGCGGTTGTTCCAGTAAGTTTTCCTATTATGGTGGCTATCCTTTGTTTCATCCTGTTTTCTAATGCTGGTAAATTTGTTTCCATTCTAAGGTTCTCTTTACGCGTCCATATAGGTGCTCCCAGCATTGTTCTCAGAGCATCATTTTGAGACACTTCCAGTTTCTCCCATTGGTTATCACTGAGGGATGTAAGAGCAGGAGCAGCATAGTCGATGAGTGACCTAACTGCTTGAACGTAGTACATTTTGAATACTGGTAGAGATGCACCTTCTCTAAGACTGGTCAGAGAGCGCAAAGCTGAGTTTCTGGCTTTAAGGCGTTGCCGAAGATATTCAATTTCTTGAGTGAATTTCAACTGGTTGTCTATTATGACTCCTAGGTGTTGAAAAGAGGTAACCCACTCAATTTCTTGTCCTTGTATTGCCAGTCTGATGTCTTGAGTTCTCATTTTAACGGCCATTGCTTTTGTTTTATTGCTGTTTATTTTCACTGCTGCGTTCCGCTTCCTTGCTGATAATATCTAGGCATTTTTGTGCATGGTTCCTTGCACCTTTGCCATTGATGATGACCACAAAGTCGTCTGCATAGTTAAGAAGTTTGGCTTTTGGTAGCTTGAGCTTCATGAATTGTTCCATGAGACAGTTGAAGAGGAAGGGGCTTAGTATTCCTCCCTGCGGAGTTCCATTTTCCAGCCTCTTTGAGGTCGATGTTTTTCCTTGGAATTTGACTTTAGCTTCTCGGTTAAGCATGCTTCCTTTGGCAAAAGCAAGAGCGTGTCCTTTGATTTCCTTATCCACAAGGCAGCACAGTGTAGCTGGAGTACTGGTTAACTCGAAGGCTTTTTCAAGGTCTAGAAAAATAAGGATTCCAGGTTTGTCATTGATTTTATCCAGGAGGGAGGTAAGGCATTCTGTGGTTCCAACACCTTTTCTGTAAGCAAACATATTTTGGTGTAGTGGATTGGCATTCGATTAAGTAGTGGTATTCAAAAGTGGTATCTTTTACGTCATTCTTAAAAAAGACGAATATCTGGCGAAAATGAACCTCATACTCTCTGACCAAACTAAATTCCAAAGGGTAACGAAGGATACTACAGCCGAACTGAAAGCAAAGGTCAATAAATTGATCGAAACTGTGAACGCCAAGAAATCTGGACTCCACCTGCCAAAGATTATTGGGGAATATAAACCTGGATATGCATATGGAAATGTCAAGACACACAAACCTGGAAACCCACTTCGGCCAATCATCAGCCAGATACCCACACCCACGTACAGACTGGCGAAACGACTCAACGGCTTGCTGACTCCTTATGTCCCTTGCGCCTTCAGCCTGAAGTCTCCAAAGGAATTTGTTGACTTGCTGCGGGGAACACGGGCCACTGGGATAAGAGCCTCGTTGGACGTAGAATCTCTGTTTACCAACGTACCTGTGGATGATACAATCGGGATGATAGCCGACAGAGTGTACCGTGATCCAGCCTGTACTCCTCTTGACATACCAGAAAACAGTCTAAGGAAACTACTCCAAGCTTGTACTAAAGAGGCACCCTTCTTGAGCCCGGATGGACACGTGTATAAGCAAGTAGATGGGGTCGCCATGGGTTCTCCCCTAGGTGTCCTGTTTGCAAACTTCTACATGGGTACCATCGAGCAAAAAGTCTTAGTCGACATGAACTTGAAACCGGCTATATACTGCAGGTATGTTGACGACATTTTTACACAGGTACCTGATGTCAGACATCTGCAGGAGCTTAAGGAGGCATTTGAGCAAAATTCTGTGTTGCGTTTCACTTACGAGATGGAGAAGAATGGGAAGCTGCCCTTTCTAGATGTAACAGTCATGGAAAGGAGCGGAGTTTTCCACACTGCAGTCTACACTAAGGAAACAAACATAGGAATGTGCCTGAATGCCAACTGTGACTGCCCGGACAGGTACAAGAGGAGTGTTGTTAACGCTTATGTCGACTGTGCCCTCAGCCACAGCTCAGAATGGAAGCAAGTCGACGAAGAACTCTGTAGGGTAAGGCAGGTCCTAGTCAACAACGGCTTCTCCAATGGTTTCGTGGAAGACATCATAAGAAGGAAAGTGAAACGCCATGCAACCTCTGAAGAGACAACTAACACAACACCTATACCCCCTATTAGACTATTTTACAGGAACTTCTTTTCCACAGCCCATAAAACGGAGGAAAGGGTCCTGAAAGATATTGTCAGTAGAAACGTTATCCTTACAGACAAAAATCAGAACATACAACTGAATATTTACTATAAAACCAGAAAAACGGCCAGCCTACTCATGAGAAACTCTCCAGACACAAAGCAGAACGCTTTAAAAGAGACCAACGTCGTCTATGCCTTCAAATGCCCTCTTGGGGACTGTAAGCCTAAAAAAAACCAGTATATAGGCAAGACAACAACATCTCTTTCCAGGCGTTTAACGATGCATAAGCAACAGGGCTCCATTAAGGAACATATAATCTCTTCCCACAAACGAACCATCACCAGAGAAATCTTAGCAAACAACACAGAAATCATCGATAGATACAGCGATAGCAGGCGGCTTGACGTCTGCGAGGTACTACACATCAAGAAGTCAACACCAGCAATCAACAGCCAATTAATGCACAACTATATTCTACCCACTTCAAGACTCCGCTCCAATATAGAAGCATCAAGAAATATGGACCAATAGGCTTTCTACAATTACTTCCATTCAATACACATTGTTTCGTGTTCTGTCTTGTGTTTGAATTTAATACCCATTCAATACCCATTGTTTCGTGTTCTGTCTTGTGTTGGAATTTAATACCCATTGAATACCCATTGTTGAAAGTTCGTTTTTCACCTCATCCACCTCACCCAAATGTAGATATAAACCTCGAAGATGTGTAAGCTCTATTCACCATTTGGTCCGGGAGACATCTCAACTGCAGACGGCGCAACTGCACGCAGGGTGCAGTTGCGCCTCCACAGATCTGGTATCATCTTTTGATACTGGTAATGGCTCAAAAGGGCCACCACTTACGGGCTAATCATGCCCGTGCCACCTCTTGGGTGGCTTAATCTTCATCAATCAATCAAGCTCTATTCAGTTTCAGTTGTGTGTTTGTAAACTAAAGTCTTTGAAAATGTAATAAGTTTTACGAAACGCGCTCAAGTGTCGCGTCAGACTAGAAATAAAAATGAATTTTGGAGAATTGATCTTTGAATTACAATCAACAGTGAAAAGAAACGCAAGAAAGATAGAGAAAATTCGTGTTAGAATTATTAATCTTACTTTTTCGGTCAAAATTAATAATATATATATATATATATATATATATATATATATATATATATATATATATATATATATATATATATATATATATATATATATATATATATATATATATATATATATATATATATATATATATATATATATATATGGACATTTTCAAGAGGAAACTAGATTTATTCCTCCAAGGAGTGCCGGACCAACCGGGCTGTGGTGGGTATGTGGGCCTGCTGGCCGCTCCAAGCAACAGCCTAGTGGACCAAACTCTCACAAGTCAAGCCTGGCCTCGGGCCGGGCTTACGGAGTAGAAGAACTCCCAGAACCCCATCAACCAGGTAAAGTCTTCTCGGAGCACTCTTTATTTTCTTCTCCGAGGCTATGGGTCCTTACACTTGCATAAGAAGTGGTACCCCTTTTAGGTTTAATAAAAAATATATATATATATATATATATATATATATATATATATATATATATATATATATATATATATATATATATATATATATATATATATATATATATATATATAAAAAAAAATATATATATATATATATATATATATACAGAAACTGTATTGGAGGGGATCTAAACATTCCCTCTAATGCGTTATGCGTGGTTTCCTCCGAGGCTATGGGTCCCCCTTCTTCCAGCTAAAGGTATATATATATATATATATATATATATATATATATATATATATATATATATATATATATATATATATATATATATATATATATATATATATATATATATTTTTTTTTTTTATTATATATATATATATATATATTTTTTATTATATATATATATATATATTTTTTATTATATATATATATATATATATATATATATATATATATATATATATATATATATATATATATATATATATATATACATATATATATATATATATATATATATATATATATATATATATATATATATATATATAATTTTTTTATTAAACCTAAAAGGGGTACCACTTCTTATGCAAGTGTAAGGACCCATAGCCTCGGAGAAGAAAATAAAGAGTACTCCGAGAAGACTTTACCTGGTTGATGGGGTTCTGGGAGTTCTTCTACTCCCTAAGCCCGGCCCGAGGCCAGGCTTGACTTGTGAGAGTTTGGTCCACTAGGCTGTTGCTTGGAGCGGCCAGCAGGCCCACATACCCACCACAGCCCGGTTGGTCCGGCACTCCTTGGAGGAATAAATCTAGTTTCCTCTTGAAAATGTCCACGGTTGTTCCGGCAATATTTCTTATGCTTGCTGGGAGGACGTTGAACAACCGCGGACCTCTGATGTTTATACAGTGTTCCCTGATTGTGCCCATGGCACCTCTGCTCTTCACTGGTTCTATTCAACATTTTCTTCCATATCGTTCACTCCAGTACGTTGTTATTTTACTGTGTAGATTTGGTATTTGGCCCTCCAGTATCTTCCAGGTGTATATTATTTGATACCTCTCTCGTCTTCTTTCTAGTGAGTACATTTGGAGGGCTTTGAGACGATCCCAATAATTTAGGTGCTTTATTGCGTCTATGCGTGCCGTATATGTTCTCTGTATTCCCTCTATTTCAGCAATCTCTCCTGCTCTGAAGGGGGAAGTGAGTACTGAGCAGTACTCAAGACGGGACAACACAAGTGACTTGAAGAGTACAACCATTGTGATGGGATCCCTGGATTTGAAAGTTCTCATAATCCATCCTATCATTTTTCTGGCTGTCGCAATATTTGCTTGGTTATGCTCCTTAAACGTTAGGTCGCCAGACATTATTATTCCCAAATCCTTTACATGCTGTTTTCCTACTATGGGTACATTTGATTGTGTTTTGTACTCTGTATTATGTTTAAGGTCCTCATTTTTACCGTACCTGAGTACCTGGAATTTATCACTGTTAAACATCATGTTATTTTCTGATGCCCAGTCGAAAACTTTATTAATATCAGCTTGAAGGTTTTCAATGTCCTCAGCCGATGTAATTTTCATACTGATTTTTGTGTCATCTGCAAAGGATGATACGAAGCTGTGACTTGTATTTTTGTCTATAACTGATATGAGAATAAGGAAAAGCAGCGGTGCAAGGACTGTACCCTGAGGTACAGAGCTTTTAACTGCACTTGGACTAGATTTTATATGGTTGACCGTTACTCGCTGAGTCCTGTTTGACAGAAAACTGAGTATCCAGCGTACTACTTTACCGGTTATTCCCATTGACTTCATTTTGTGTGCTATCACGCCATGGTCACATTTATCGAAAGCCTTTGCGAAGTCCGTGTATATCACATCAGCATTCTGTTTTTCTTCTAATGCCTCAGTGACTTTGTGGATTCTCACTGAACACTTTAATCTTTTCCTCTCCTACCACGCCTATTATTTTTTTATTGCATTGCAATGCTACAGTTTACAGAGAACACACACACTTATATACTGTATAACAATATAACAATCAGTGTTCGAAGGCTTCGTCCAGCTCCTCGGAGGTTGGGTGCATACCCAGGATATAGCACGCATTTCCCCTCTGAACTGCGAAACTGAGGTGCTGGAACAGGAAACTGGCCGCCCGTGAATCTTTAGTATTCCCAATGAGTTCCTCACCCCCACCTTCTTTAAGAAATTATGTGCACATTTACCCCAGGTGCCCAGAGTCTCTGAGCGTTTTGGCACGAACCTGTAACAATGTTCTAGGTCTCTGTACTTGTTATAATATAGCATATAAAACAGCCCCCTTAACATTTACAAGACCTAAAAAAAAAAAAATTGGTAATTAAGTGTACTAATCAAATTGATCTAAGAATTAACAATACTCAAATTGCCAACAGAGTAGATGTGAAGTTCCTAGGTATTCACATTGACAACAAACTCAATTTCCATTGCTATATACAAGATATTAGCAATAAGGTTTCTAAAACCGTAGGCATTCTTCCAAAGTCAGACACTGTACTATGTTCCTCGCCCTAACCTAGTTACTCATTATTATTCACTCATTTATCTATGTCTTGTCTATCTATGTCTTAAAGGTTACAAGACGTACATTAGTCAATACAATTGGTGCTTAAAATGCTAAGGATCTCTTTTGAAACACGGGTATTAATAATTTTTTTAATAGGTAAATTAATAAAAAAGGCCCCAAGGGCCATGAAGTAACAAGAATGCAAGGCTGGCACAAGCTGGCGTAAGTAGAGAAGACGGAAGATTCTTCATATTAAAAGAACCTGCTTCTCCAAGATGGCAGTCACACCCTGCTTGCCCTGGACAATCACCATATGGAGAAGGACTGTTTACTGTGAAGGGAAGTCCACAAATGTAAGATGCCAGCATGAGTCAGTCTTGAAGGGTAAACGATGATGGCACCCTCACAGTAACACCAACGCCGAGCAAGACCTGTTAATGGGAAAGAAGGAGAATTTTTAGTCATACAATTTTTGTTTTATAAGATTCCAAAATATTACATTGATATAAATTTGTGAGAGTATTCTGAGCATTTTGAGCCATCTTGAGTCCTCTCCTCACTAAGCAACTAACTGCCAAAAGATTAAACAACCCCTGGCCCACAAGTGGCATACTGTACGGTGCGCCAAAGTGTTAATAAAACAATTACTGTAACAAGAAACACGAATATGAAAAAAAGATTAAAATAGAATTTGCCTAGTTACAAAACAAGAAGTTAAGAGGTACTCATCAATGATTACCAATATAATACAAAGAGCCAAAGCTTCCTTTTATGAGAATAGATTTAAAGAAGCAAAAAGAAATATGAACATTACATCTCTATCATCACCCATCTCTAACATCCTAGGGTCTAAACAGCAATCACATACCAAGCAGATAAAACTCTCCAAAGATGGATACACACTTGCAACAGACTTAGATATTGCAACTGATTTCAATAGCTTCTTTTCATGAATTTGTGCAAACCTTGGCAGAAAAATTTCAATGACCCAGACACATGTTACTACATATCTCACAGGTAGCTAACACTGCTCCTTTTACCAGTCAGCCCAACAGACATTATATCCATAATTCAATTACTTAAAATCAAAGATGGGAACATTAATGAAATAATGTCTATGATATATAAGAGTGCTGCCCTGCTCTTGCAACACCCATTCCTCTGCTATTCAACAAATCTCTAGTGTTCTACTTTTCCTGATATCCTTAAAAAAATAACAGTGGTGCCAGTTCATAAAGGAGGTGTGACAACTGCCAAACAATTACAGACCAGTACCTGTACCTATACTTTAAATCTACCTATACTTTCAAAAATAGTTTTTTTAATAAACAGCTCTATTCCTACTTTGTGAAACTCAATATACTAAGTCCCTGCCAGTTTGGCTTCTGTTTCCAAATGAGTATCAATGATGCCATTATTAGTTTGCTTGATATAATCTACACTGCCCTTGACAAAAATGAGTTCTCAATTGGCCTCTTCATTGACTTCAGGAAAGCCTTTGATTCTATAAACCATAACTACCTCTTACTTAAAGGGCCCAGTGCTTGGGCACCGAAGCTTCCTCATACACACTACATTTTTTGTGTGCGTAATCCTCATGGCAAATGCTCAAACTTTTCCTTTTAAATCAACATCACAACATGAACGGAAAAAAGTTACAAAAAAAAATCAATTTCATATTGCTATAAATATCTTATAATGTCACCAATTGTTATTTTATTCATTATGGTCTCAGAATGGAATGTAACTTTCAATTGCCAGTGAGAAAATTATTATTTTAGTGTACTGTAAAACATTTTTTGAATGGGGCCATCCAAATATGTAGGAAATTTATACGCAAAATATTTATAACTCCAAACGTTATAGCTTTATGACAAATCGGTTCATTAGGAAACTCAGCACTATGAGCTTCGCACATATTATGTAAAAATGGTGAGAATCGGTCAGAAACTGAATTTTTTATTAAGTCGCAGAGCAGAAAATGTTTTTCACAGAGAAAAATGCATTTAAAGTTCTCGACAATAAATATAGTACTTCTGATTAACGACATATCTCGTAGGTTTCCTGCTCAACCGGTGGATCGAACCATGACCCTAGGGACAATGAACCCCAAGTGAGGTCCACTCAGCCATCAGGCCCCTATCTTACATACGGTATCTGTGCATGGGGTTCAACAACTGCAAATTACATAAAGCCTATCATCACTCACCAAAAATCTGCTGTCACAACTAAAATAAAATAAATCTTCACACAACACAAACAGCCCCTCTATTTTAGTCCTTAACATGCTAAATATACACTCACTCCACACATTTTTATTTTTACAATCTAAATAGATTATTTTATTATTTCTCTATAGAAGAAATTTACAGTGCTCGAATATAAATTGCACATATATTGGCTGAAATTTCCTACAGTTATCCTCATGATTTAGGATTTATTTGTAGTTACTTATTATGTAGAAGATTTCTACAATGTAATTGCCTTTCAGTACCAAGGCGACGTCAAACGAGGTGCTAGGCTTCCCACCGGTCCATGCAACAATTTGCCCTATGCATCACGTCGGTGGAGCGTAGCAACTGATTATACCTCACTAGATTTACAGCTAAGCTGTCCCTTTTTTATCTGTAGCAATAACTCTATAGTTACAGTAGTGATTTCTAAAAGAGATCAATTATACTAACCCTTTGATTTACTGGCTCTGTTCAACATTTCAGTAGTATATTGAGGAGCATTTACCTCCAATTAATATTATATATTCAGCCTTATTTACTTTCATATTTTATTTACTCTGGTGAAGAACCAGCACCAGAATAATGCTAGGGATGTATTAATCTTTTAGCCCCCCAAGGGTATATGTATTTTGCATGTAACCCCCCAATTTTGTGTAAGTTAATTTGACTCCATTTATATCAGAAATACAGTTTCATTAATATCCATAAGACACTAGTTCTAGGGATCAGTTTTTCCATTGCTTTATTTTGTTTTCCACTTTTTCTCAAAAGGTGGTGGTCCTTCATAGCTATCGAAGTATATATTTAATTATTTGTTATTGGAGTCAGGTTTACCTCCACATAGTAGGCCGAGAAGTGCATTCTGGCTACTTGGACAGTGGGTTAGGTTATATAGGTACAACTATATGGGCTAGGTACAACATATATGTATGTATATGTTGTACCTAGCCCATATAGTTGTACCTATATAACCTAATCCACTGTCCTATGCAAACGAAACAAGTCACAACTAAAAGGCTTAACAATCCTTTGCTTACAAAGGGGGATACTTAAATCTATTAACAAAAATCATGACCTTGAAAAGAAGTATAGGTAAGGTATCGTCTCCAAAGAACTTTCAAAGAATTACTCATCATTGCAATCAAAATTAATTAGAAGAGTCAAAATTAAAAATCTACGAAGATAAATTTACACAAACAAGGAGCAACATTAAGAAAACATGGAGCACAATTTCACAAATATTGAGATCAAAGAAGATTTTAAATAACAAACCATTACTCCTGTCTAATAACGATGGTCAGCTTACAGTCTCTGATACTGCTATTGAGTTCAATAGGTTCTTCTCTTCCATTGGGTCATCCCTTGCAAAGGATATTCCATCTTCCAGTAGTGATGTTCAGGACTATGTTACAGGTAACTATCCATAGTCTCTGTACCTAACGGCTTAATTCCACTGATGTTAATGATATAATCCTTTCCCTTAAAACCAAGTCTAGTGCCCTTGAGAAGATACCAACTTTTATTTACAAAAAAGTCTCCAGATCTTTAGCTCCTGCAATTGCATTGCTCTTCAACAAGTCACTTGAACTCCAAACCTTTCCAGATATTCTAAAAAGAGCGAGAGTAACCCCTGTCCACAAAAATGATGATCTCACTGATGTTAACAACTACAGACCAATATCAATCCTGCCGAACTTGTCAAAAATATTTGAAAAACTAATCTACAAGCAGCTTTACTCTTATCTAGTCAAACACAATATACTTAGCTCTTGTCAATATGACTTCAGACCCAAAAAAAGCACTAACGATGCACTTATTAGTATGATTAACTTGATACATGCAGCTCTTAACAAAAATGAGTTCCCTGTTGGGTTATTTGTGGACCTGCATAAGGCTTTTGACACTGTCAACCACCAAAACCTTCTTAAATTAGAGCATTATGGAGTCAGAGGTGTCTTCGATGGAACCATCGAAGACAGAGTCTTCAGTAGCAGACAAAAACCCACTGTATATTGCCGTTATGTAGATGACATATTCGTAATAGTAAGACTCAGATGAACTAATTGATCTAAAAAGCCATCTAGAGAGAAAGTCAGTACTCCGATTTACACATGAAAATAGTGAAAATAACAGACTGCCATTTTTGGATGTACTAATAACAAAAACAGGAACCTCACGACTCAACGGTTTGCTGACTCCTTATGTCCCTTGCGCCTTCAGCCTGAAGTCTCCAAAGGAATTTGTTGACTTGCTGCGGGGAACACGGGCCACAGGGATAAGAGCCTCGTTGGACGTAGAATCTCTGTTTACCAACGTACCTGTGGATGAAACAATCGGGATGATAGCCGACAGAGTGTACCGTGATCCAGCCTGTACTCCTCTTGACATACCAGAAAACAGTCTAAGGAAACTACTCCAAGCTTGTACTAAAGAGGCACCCTTCTTGAGCCTGGATGGACACATGTATAAGCAAGAAGATGGGGTCACCATGGGTTCTCCCCTAGGTGTCCTGTTTGCAAACTTCTACATGGGTACCATCGAGCAAAAAGTCTTAGTAGACATGAACTTGAAACCGGCCATATACTGCAGGTATGTTGACGACATTTTTACACAGGTACCTGATGTCAGACATCTGCAGGAGCTGAAGGAGGCATTTGAGCAGAATTCTGTGTTGCGTTTCACTTACGAGATGGAGAAGGATGGGAAGCTGCCCATTCTAGATGTAACAGTCATGGAAAGAAGCGGGGTTTTCCACACTGCAGTCTACAGTAAGGAAACAAACATAGGAATGTGCCTGAATGCCAACAGTGACTGCCCGGACAGGTACAAGAGGAGTGTTGTTAACGCTTATGTCGACCGTGCCCTCAGCCACAGCTCAGAATGGAAGCAAGTCGACGAAGAACTATGTAGGGTAAGGCAGGTCCTAGTCAACAGCGGCTTCTCCAATGGTTTCGTGGAAGACATCATAAGAAGGAAAGTGAAACGCCATGCAACCTCTGAAGAGACAGCTAACACAACACCTATACCCCCTATTAGACTATTTTACAGGAACTTCTTTTCCACAGCCCATAAAACGGAGGAAAGGGTCCTGAAAGATATTGTTAATAGAAACGTTATCCCTAGACAAAAATCAGAAGATACAACTGACGATTTACTATAAAACCAGAAAAACGGCCAGCCTACTCATGAGAAACTCTCCAGACACAAAGCAGAACGCTTTAAAAGAGACCAACGTCGTCTATGCCTTCAAATGCCCTCTTGGGGACTGTAAGCCTCAAAAAACCCAGTATATAGGCAAGACAACAACATCTCTTTCCAGGCGTTTAACGATGCATAAGCAGCAGGGCTCCATTAAGGAACATATAATCTCTTCCCAGAAACAAACCATCACCAGAGAAATATTAGCAAACAACACAGAAATCATCGATAGATACAGCGATAGCAGGCGGCTTGACGTCTGCGAGGCACTACACATCAAGAAGTCAACACCAGCAATCAACAGCCAATTAATGCACAACTATATTCTACCCACTTCAAGACTCCGCTCCAGTATAGAAGCATCAAGAAATATAGACCGATAGGCTTTCTACAATTACTTCCATTCAATACCCATTGTTTCGTGTTCTGTCTTGTGTTTGAATTTAATACCCATTCAATACCCATTGTTGAAAGTTTGTTTTCACCTCATCCACCTCATCCAAAATGTAGATATAAAATCGAAGATGTGTAAGCTCTATTCAGTTTCAGTTGTGTGTTTGTAAACTAAAGTCTTTGAAAATGTAATAAGCTTTACGAAACGCGCTCAAGTGTCGCGTCAGACTAGAAATAAAAATGAATTTTGGAGAATTGATCTTTGAATTACCATCAAGAGTGAAAAGAAACGTAAGAAAGTTCGAGAAACTTCGTGTTAGAATTATTAATCTTACTTTTTCGGTCATATTTAATAATATATGTCTACAGGAAAGACTGCTACCAATATATATATATATATATATATATATATATATATATATATATATGTATATATATATATATATATATATATATATATATATATATATATATATATATATATATATATACATATATATATATATATATATATATATATATATATATATATATATATATATATATACATATATATATATATATATATATATATATATATATATATATATATATATATATATATATATATATATATATATGTATATCACGAAAATAAACACGTGATTAGGAATGTGACAAAATTCTTTTGTCACATTTTGTCATATATATATATATACATATATATATATATATATATATATATATATATATATATATATACATATATATATATATATATACATATATATATATATACATATATATATATATATATATATATATATATATATATATATATATATTTATATATATATTGTCACGTGGGGGTGGGTGGTCCGGGGCTCTGCTAACACTCGGCTGCTAGGGGCTCAAAAGGCCCAAATACTCAGCCCCTCCGACTCCCGGGATTCACCGGAGCCTCCCTGGTCACACAGGAGAGGACCAACAATGCCCACCTCCACAGGTCTTTGCTTCCACCACAAAAGGGGTGCCACTGATTCACCCTGGAAGCCCTTCAGTCGAACACGGGGAAACTGCTGTCAACAGTTCCGGCCTAGACCCGTGGGGGAGTGAAGGAAGACTCAGGCTTACCTTATAACCATAACCTCCCTGAGTCTTGCCTGCCAGACAAAAAAGGTTCCAGGAACTCCTTTCCCGCCTGTCTTCTCTATCTTCTTAGCAAGGTCGCCAGCTGGGTTATTATATCTGCACCCCAGCAATGCAGTTCAGTGGGTGTATTTTATATTGTTTGTAGCCAGAAGATTGCTACTCCCATAGATCTGCTACTAGACTGTTGGCCCAGGGTACTCTCCCAGGAAGGTCTGTGTGGCTTTACCTCTCTCTAGCCACTACGTTAATAGTTACCACCATTCAGGCACCGATACTGATCGGATGGCTAAGGGTACACTCTTATGTAAGTCTGTGCTGTCTTTACCACCCTCCAGGCAATAAGAACTTCTATAGAGAACGTTGTGTCCCCTAGGTGGTACTATGATAACCTTCGTGTATGCTCATAGAGAATTATCATAAATGGAGGCACACTTAAACACAGTGATAAAATGTGTGGATTTACTGATGCAAATTACATGAACACACACACACAATCACAAGTAATACATGAATATGGAAATATGGATAATGAGTCTGGAGATCGTCAGCCTCTTCTTCCACGACCTCCAACACTCCTTCAACTGGGCAGAAAGACAGGAGTCTCACACTCTCACAGGAGGGCCTCTTCACCACGTCGGCGCCTCTTCTTCACTGTCCTGCCATCCATACACACTGTCCTCTCTGACAGTCCTGGACACAAGCTGCCTTGCAGCCTATTCTACTATTAAAGTAATAAAGTCTTGCTGCCACATACACAAGTAAATATTGTGGCCTAACTAGCCTACTCATACAAGGGGTAATGGGAGGGAAAATGATCTACCTTACATTCCTGGCTCACGACGCCTGTCCCTCGATGGTGTGAGGTTCCCACGCTTCCTTGGGTCGACCCTTGACGATCCAGGACGTTCCACAGGTCCTCAGGTGTCGTGGAGCCTTCGCGTCGTCGCCGTTCCAATCCCTGAGATTCAGCTGCCCCAATCCTGGTTCATCGATGGGCGCTGAGCTAATCACTATTTTCCCCACACTCGCCTCTCCCACAAGGCGTTGCTCCTTGTCCTAGGCACGGTGTCGTCCTTCCAAGATTCTCAGTGGATGTGACCCGGTCACAGCTAGGCCTGCCCGCCGCACCTTCCAGACCTCAACGTCCAGCCAGCGGCGCCGCCCAGCGTCGTCGCCGACTATTTTCCAAGTTTGGCACTTCTCTGCTCAATGAACTTGGTTCCTTATTTGCTTCCCAGAAGCGCAGGGTCTCCAATAACTATGGTGGGCTGCGATGGCTAGTTCAATCCACTGAATAAGGCTTGCAGAGCCTCCAATCCTTGAGAGCAGACCGAGGCGCGTCCTGTCGCTTCCAAGGTCAGAACAACTCTGACGTTGGCGCCGCCCGGGGCACTCGGTGACGTCATGGCGGGCCCTGATTGGTCGCCCGCGACCCACGTCGGCCAATCCGCGATCGGCTAATGTCCCTTCCAAAAGGTCATATCTGCCGTAGGGGATACTGTTTCATTTTATAACAGGGCGCCAATTTCCCTTTATTTACAACTTATAATGTAACTTCCTTCCTTTAACTGGCAGCCGGTCTGGTCGCCACATATATCATTGGACTCCCTGAACCTCAGAGAATCAGTAGGGAGAGCTGATATGACTCTTTAAGCCGGCAAACGAAAGAAATAGGAGAGGGCACCGTAACAATATATATATATATATATATATATATATATATATATATATATATATATATATATATATATATATATATATATAAATATATATATATATATATGACAAAATGTGACAAAAGGATTTTTGTCACATTCTTAATCACGTGTTTATTTTTGTGATATAAAAACAGCCGAACACCAAAGCATTGGTGTTCGGCTGTTTCAAAAGCTGGGGGCAGGGCCTCGTCACATAACAAAAAAAAAAAGAGAAGTTGTCCTTTTGTCTGTGGTAAGGTAATGGGAAGACACACAAAACACAAAGTATAAACAATGAAATTTTAATTACTCTAGAAAACAAGATATGAATAAAGACAATCTCGTAAAATTCAAAATAAGTGAACAAAGAAAACAACATGAATAATTACTGGCAATGAAAATTTACTCTAAGTGCAAGTTATAGTGATAATAATAAAATCAGGTGAGGTGCTGAGAATACTGGCTTCAAGCTGCCACCTCCCTTAGTACATGACAGCCAGGGCATAGTCTACTATAGAGAGATGTCAACTCCAAGGAGCACAGGGATATTCTGAGGAGACGGCGTGCTGCTGGCCCAGATGTCGACTCATGAAGTGGCGTGAGTGCAGGTGCGGCGACACACCAGCCAATCAGCAACAGGCAGGCGGAGAATGAGTAGTTTGCTGGTTTGACAGTGGGCGGTAGCCGGTGTGTCGGGTTGTGCATGGTACGCTTTGCTTCCTGGGCGAAACGTTTGGCGATACTGGGGGGACGTATCTTCAATATAGTATCTTGTACTTGAATGATGTAAATGTGTAGGGAAGAGCAGGCTCAATCTCTCTTGAAAGAGATTATCATCACAACTCTCCCCCGAAGCCTGCGGTTCTGGAAGAAGTTACGTCTTCATGTGGTGGAGTGATTGTTGGAGTTGCTTCTACTTCATAGACTCTAGAAAGGGCGTCGGCTATGATGTTGTCAGAACCCTTGATATAGCGGATCTCCAGGTTGAAATCTTGCAGATATAAAGCCCATCGTAGAAGACGTTGGTTATTGAATTGGGCTTGATGTAAGAAGCGGAGAGGATTGTGGTCCGAGAAGATGGTGGTAGACCTTGCACCTTGTAGGTATGGAGCAAAGTGCTGGAGATTCAGGACGATGGAGAGTAGCTACTTCTCGATAGTGCTGTAGTTCCTCTGGTGGGGTTTCAACTTGTAGCTGTAGTAGCTGACAGGTAGAACCTCCTCGCCTCGTTGCTGCATCAGGACACCCCCGATGCCGGTACCACTGGCGTCGACATGAAGGATGAAAGGCTTGGTGATATCCAGGTTGATGGTGAAGCCGGCTGTCTGGAGCTAGGCGAACAGTCGTTGCAGCTGGAGCAGAGGTTCGCTCCAGGTGTTGGATGCTACAACGATATCATCCAAATAGGCGTAGGTGTTATCCAAGCCCTGGATGACGCGGTTGACAGCTCTCTGAAAGGTGGCGGGGGCATTACATAGTCCGAAAGGAAGGCGTTCATACCTGAAAAGTCCAAAGGGAGTGATAAAGGCAGATATTTCTTTGGCTCGCTCTGTTAGACACACTTGATAATACCCCTTGAGCAAGTCCACTTGGGACAAGTACTGGGCATTACCAATGGCGTCAAGGATGTCATCTATCCATGGCAAGGGGTATGCATCCTTGACAGTCACATTATTTAATTTACGGTAGTCCGTGCAAAGTCTAACCTACCTTGGGGTTTTGGCACCAAGATACAGGGTGAGGCCCAGGGGGACTCACAAGGTGTAGCCAGTCCATGTGTCGGAAAATCCGACACCATTTAATATCATACAGACAGATAATAATAGCTGCTGTATTGTATAAACAAGTTACCCATAGAAAACGTAACTTGTAGTGGAATTACCGTCTATAGAAAACGGAATATCATCACCACATACTATTATAAATTTACCACCTATTCTGGTGGGAATTATTCTTAAATACATTAGTCTTTGAACTTTACCATCATAAAAACATCTAATATAAATTGACTTAATTATCAATATTAAAGTAGAGTAAATGTGACCCTTCTATCACTTATTGACATCTGGACAATGTAAGCCAGGTGTCAGTGAGGAAGGAGGGGCAGCCATTGTTTGTACTTAGACCAGAGAGGCTCACGGGAGCAAATTCTGCTCCTGTTAATTTTACTTGGACGAAGTGTTATGGAAACCAAAGGTGTACCATTATCAACACGCTGTCAACAATTCAAGTTAAGTGTTCTTCCGAAACCCATTTATCTTTCATTTATGGCCATTAATGTCAGTGGATATAGGGTGACCCGGTTAGAGTACAAAATAGCCTCATACTAAAGGTAATTAAGCCAGGTCTTCATTGTTCCATGTACAGTGTTTTCTCTGATATAGCTTGTCATATATTAGGAACCTGGCTTCACAGTTAGCGCCCTTTTGACAGGTCAAGACGAGGAAGCAAGACTTTGTGCATCAGTTACCAGGGTGATGGAAGCTACCTCAAAGAGGGAAAATGTGGTGTCTACATTCTGGTTATACCTGGTGGACTAAGGCCTGCTGTACTATAAGATAAGGAACCTCTTCAATGTATGTAGTCTAATACTGTAGTTTGATTGGCTGCATATATATAAATTAAATTAATATAAACCCCCCTAATGTGTAGAGGATCGATTTGTGAGATTATGAGATTATTGCAGAAATACAGTCCACTTATCATTATACAAATTGCTATCGAAGTATACAAATTAATGTAAATATAAATTCATATAAATTAAATAAATATAAATCTCACAGGTCGGTTCCCACATTATTTGGTCCTTCAAACCGGATTATTTGGTCCTTTGAACCCACATTTGGTCATCTTAGTACCGGATGAACCAGTTAACCAGTGGATTCATTAAATAAACTAGTGCAGTGTGATTTAAACAAAGCCAGTCAAAGACGGCGGCGTTGCCTCGTGCCAGTTCACGAGCCCCGCTCAGTACAGATCAGCCTTAGTCAGCGGTTTCATGCACACGCACAGATTTGGTGGCGTGTTATTCTGTGAAATGACAGCGCTAATATTGAAGCCAGCCAAATTAGTGGCTGTGTTGCGAGATTGTTCACGGATTTCGTGGTGTTAAATTTCGCGAGAGATTATCCACGAATTTTGTGGAGTTTATTTCGCGAGGTCACTAATAATATTTAATACTTCTTGATAATATTACAAGTTTCATAGATGCTAATTAAGAGGCTATTATCAATAATTGTGTATATTATTTCTCCAAAATAGAGAATTATTTAATATATATTGCACTAGTGATCTCAATATAATATTTACTAATTGTCAACCCACAACAAGGTAGGATATGACTAGTTGAACTATTATTGTTCATCCTAGTCCCATTATTACCATAGTCAGTTGTACTATGTTGAACAACCTAACACCATTAATGAATGGTGCAGACCCTAATTTGGGTGTAATTTTTGTCAACTCGAGTTGAGTTGTGTATATATAATAATCTACTTATGATCATTACACCTTTGAGTGATTAATTAGTGTCTATTCCATCCTAGGGTGATATAGAAGAGCTAACCTAAAGGTGCTTCCAGTGACACTGGTTTATCACTCAAATCATTAGTGTGTATGATTGTATATATATAATGTGTATTAATTTTAAGTGCTAACCTCTAGTAGAGGTAGGATTATTGCCTAGTGAGTGCAGAATTTACCCTAGGCTACCATCAGTACTTGCTCACAATTTATGAGCCAGTGGTGCCCAATTAACAAGTCACCATGTCTAATCCACAGAAAGCAAAGCGTGCTTTAGTAGCAAGCAAACGTCAACTGACAAGGGATCTCAACCAATATGAACAGTTGTTATATGAGCCTGTAATTAATTATCGTCGGTTGAAAATACCACTGTTACAGATTCAAACCCAATTGCATATATTGAAAGCAAATAGGAAATCTTACCAAAATTAAGTCCACGACGACGTAGTAGTTGAAGATGTGGAACCATTCCTGTCTGACCTAGCACAATATGAAGAAGAAACTCAAAGCAGGTTGGAACATTTACACAGGATAATTGAATCAGAACAAATAGCAAGTACATCAAATAAAGTAGATAATGTTATGGATGATCTGGATCTTTTTGAGAATAAATGTCAAGCCAGATTAGATCCTTTAATCAACAAGGACAAAGCTTCACCCAGTAAAGCTTCACCCACTACAGCTTCACCTAATATTATACCACCAGAAATTAAGCAGTTCTCAGACAATTTATCCACAGTCTCTGTGGATTCTGAAAACCCAATACCTGAGGCTACTAAGTTAACATGCCTCCAAGCTAGAGGTGAAGCTGAACCAGTAGTAGAAAATGTAAATGAAAATAGCGACAGCACTAATTTCCCAGTCCAGCTTCCTAGGAATAATGCTGGCAATGAGAAAACTGTCATACATCTAGTACTACAATTGCTGGACTTACCTCAACCTGATCAGACTGCTGACTCATTACAATCCTTCAGCATGGAGTTTGAGTCACTACTAAGAACATTCAGTCTTAAGGTTGATATAACTACTAGTGAATGGATAACCAAAGCAGTCCTTCAACGAAAATTGTCCAGCGATATACTAGATGAATTATATGCACATCAACATAACACCATCCTGACAGTACAGGACATCACTGAAGGTTTGCATTCCATCATAAACAAACGACAAGCAAATGAGGAAGTTAAAGCCTCATGCAAGCCTTCAGTAATAGAAAATAGTCAATTAAAGGGTAAAACAACTACCCCAAATAAACATCAACCAATTACTCAAACATCAAGTTGCAGAAAATCTGACAATGCAGCAGCATCCTCCAAGCCTACTGTTACTAGTTCACCCAAACCGGTATATTCCAAACGTGCAGTAGGCTGGGGGACATGTATGTTCTGCAAAAAGAAACATTCAACATACTGTTGTGCTAATTATCCAACCAGAGACACTCGTATGGAGCGACTCCAGGAATTAGGGAGATGTTCAAGGTGTCTCAAGTCACACAACATAGACTATTGTGATACCCAATTCAACACCTGCAACAGGTGTAGAAGAGGTAGCACCATGCAGCACTGTGCAAATATACGAAATTAACGTATTCAAGACCCAAGGTGGAAGATAGCATTCCCACCACTGTACAGTACTGCAAGGTGCAAAAAACAAAGAGTGTCCAATCGGCAAAGTCTAAAGGTAATACGACTTTGCCTACTGCCCAAATTACCATCCAGAATAAGAGGGCCAAGGTCCATACCCGTGGGTTGTTTGACCAAGGATCCCAGAGAACATATGTCACTAAAAAGTTGGCAGATGAACTACAATTAAGGCCTGTAGCCCAGACGTCATTCAACATCTCAGGGTTTGTAACAGATGCAGCACCTCAAGTCTACCAGGTGGTACAACCATCAGCACGTTTAGGCAGGTACGTCTGTAGAGTACAAGCCATTGTGGTGGACAAAATACCAGTAGACCTACAAGTTCAAGGTCTGAGAGCAACAGCCAAATTCCTGAGAAATAGAGGAATAAAATTGGCAGATAATATTAAGTCTGATCACCTCAACGACTTCGGTTTCCTTGTAGGGACAGACTATTGTCATCGATTCATCGGTAGCCCTACTAAATATCAGGGCATAACCATGTTAAACTCTGCAGGAGGTAAATTACTCTCAGGCCCAGTATCAAGCCTGAGGAGACCTATGCCTGCAGATAAACAATACCAATAGAAATCTAAATTTGTCAGCTGATTATATTTCTCCAGTAGCATTATACTAAGGAGATTACAGCTGACTATACCAACAGAGGTTGATGTTAGTATCATCATTTAAAGCTGAAGATGAGTTCATGAGGCCTCAGTGGCAAATCAGTGAACAGTAGCCTAAAACAGCTACAAGTCACTGCGACCAATGTCACTGAACCCACTGCAGTCTCAGAACCATACTTTACTTTAATGATGAGCTATTCAATCTTCTGAATCAATTAACTAAATTAAACCCCAATAAATCTGATGACTGATTTGATACATTTATTATTTAATCAAGATGTATTCCATGGGCCTCAGTGTTTATATATCAGTGACCAGTTACCTGAACAAACTTCAAGTTATATCTAATGTCACTGATCTCACTGCAGTCCCTGAATCATACTTGACTGTAGTACTTGATCACATTCAGTCTTCTGGGTTAAATAATATGTAATTAGGCTTGAATATTAGCCTTTCAAGAGTTAACAGGGAAATGAAATCGCATTAGACTTCTAACCCCTGCAACTCTAGTACGGGACATCCATCCTGTACGAACAGACGCACAAATATGTAATTACTAACTACTAACATCAAATTAATCTAATAATTCGAAGGAGTATCGGTGTTTGTCTGTTCTAAATAGGACTTCGACCCGTGAGCAGCCCCCTGGGGAATTATGTCGGAAAATCCGACACCATTTAATATCATACAGACAGATAATAATAGCTGCAGTATTGTATAAACAAGTTACCCATAGAAAACGTAACTTGTAGTGGAATTACCGTCTATAGAAAATGGAATATCATCACCACATACTATTATAAATTTACCACCTATTCTGGTGGGAATTATTCTTAAATACATTAGTCTTTGAACTTTACCATCATAAAAACATCTAATATAAATTGACTTAATTATCAATATTAAAGTAGAGTAAATGTGACCCTTCTATCACTTATTGACATCTGGACAATGTAAGCCAGGCATCAGTGAGGAAGGAGGGGCAGCCATTGTTTGTACTTAGACCAGAGAGGCTCACGGGAGCAAATTCTGCTCCTGTTAATTTTACTTGGACGAAGTGTTATGGAAACCAAAGGTGTACCATTATCAACACGCTGTCAACAATTCAAGTTAAGTGTTCTTCCGAAACCCATTTATCTTTCATTTATGGCCATTAATGTCAGTGGATATAGGGTGACCCGGTTAGAGTACAAAATAGCCTCATACTAAAGGTAATTAAGCCAGGTCTTCATTGTTCCATGTACAGTGTTTTCTCTGATATAGCTTGTAATATATTAGGAACCTGGCTTCACAGTTAGCGCCCTTTTGACAGGTCAAGACGAGGAAGCAAGGCTTTTTGCATCAGTTACCAGGGTGATGGAAGCTACCTCAAAGAGGGAAAATGTGGTGTCTACATTCTGGTTATACCTGGTGGACTAAGGCCTGCTGTACTATAAGATAAGGAACCTCTTCAATGTATGTAGTCTAATACTGTAGTTTGATTGGCTGCATATATATAAATTAAATTAATATAAACCCCCCCTAATGTGTAGAGGATCGATTTGTGAGATTATGAGATTATTGCAGAAATACAGTCCACTTATCATTATACAAATTGCTATCGAAGTATACAAATTAACGTAAATATAAATTCATATAAATTAAATAAATATAAATCTCATAGGTCGGTTCCCACACCATGATCCAAGAGGTACTGCACCTCAGCACGCATGACTTCCTTCTTGCTAGGGCTGATTCGGTAGAAGGGTTGACGAATCAGCCGGGTGTCAGGGAGCAGTTGGATGTCGTGCTGGGTAACATTACACTCTTGTGGATCATCTCGGAACAGCTCCTGATGTTCTTTGAAGATCTTGATGAGAGGTGCACTATGATTATCCTGAAAATAATTATGAAGATCAGTTAGGATTTCCGAATTGGAAAGCGCTGACTCCGTGTCAGTGCTTTCGAAAGGAGAAGCAGGGAAGGTCTCACTGTGGATGTATGGCTCTTTAAAGGAAGAATATGTTATCATTACAGTGGGAGGAGTACCGTTATATAGCTTCAGGAGGTTGACGTGGCACAACTGGGTCTTCCGCCGCCTATCTGGAGTCTCTAGAACGTAGTTGTGGTTGTTTCTGCACTCCTTGATGCGGTAGGGTCCTGAAAACCTGTTTTGCAAAGGAGAACCTGGGATAGGGAAATAGGCAAGCACGAAGTCTCCCGGTTTAAATTTCCTAACTTTGCTGGTCTGGTCGTAATGAGTCTTCATCCTCTCCTGTGCTTTCAATAGATTATCTTTGGCAAAACTGTGTACCCTCTCTAGAATGTGTTGTAGGTTTTGAAGAAACTGGGGCACATTCTGATGCTCATTGAAGGTGGCATCACGTAGAGAGTCTTTCAAAGCTTTGAGAGGAGTATGGCACTTGCGTCCGTAGAGCATCTCATAAGGAGATACTCCTAGAGACTCATTGGGAAGACTTCTATAGATGCACATAATCAGATCAATTTGCTTATCCCAATCCTTAGAGGTTTCATTACAAAACTTCTTCAGGAGTGCTTTAATAGTCTGATGACTACGCTCAAGAGAACCCTGTGAAGCAGGATGATAGGGGCTGGACAATACCTGTTTGATGTTGAACTCTTCCAGTGTCCTCTTGAAGAGATCACTGGTGAAGTTAGTGCCACAGTCGCTCTGAACCTCCCTTGGAAATCCATACTGGGTGAAGATCTTCAATAAGTGTTTCACAACCGTAGCAGCCGTAATGTTCTTTACTGGAACTGCTATGGGGAATCTGGTGGTAGGACACAGGATGGTTAGGATATAGGCGTTACCTGAACTGGTCCGAGGTAAAGGACCAACACAGTCTATAATAAGTCTGTGGAAAGGTTCCGCAGGCACCTGTATGGGAGTCAGTGGTGCTCTGGGGATAGAGATGTTCGGTTTACCTGCCATCTGACATGTATGACACTGTTTGACGTACTGTTTGACGCTATTTACCATACCTGGCCAGTAGTAGTCTTGACGGATTCCATGGTAGGTTTTGTTAAATCCGTAGTGTGAGAGTGCTCCGTGGGCCAGGTGTAGAATAGTGGGCTGCAGGCTGGCAGGAATCACTATGGTTTCGACGTTGGCCCAATCGTCCTCCTCCTTCAGTTTACTGGGTCTATATCTGCGGTAGAGCAACTCATTCTCTAGGAAGAACCCAGGAATACTGTCAGGTTGAGTCTCAGCCTGGAAAAATAATGGTGTCAAGGTAAGATGTTCCCTCTGTAACTTACGGAACTCCAACTTGGTCAGATTCGGGGGTAGTTTCTGAGGGTCTTGAGGGACAGCGGTAGCAGTAGAGTCAGCTGGCTGTGGTCGTGCAGCTTGTGCACGGGTGGTCACTAAAACCGGAGGAGAAACTTCATCACTCTCTTGAACCTTTGCTGGAACATACTCAAAGATGGGATTATCCATTACAGAGGTACACACCTGGGGTTTGTCCATGACGATCAAGTTGGTCGGTTGCAGGTCTTCTGCCAAGTCGTTGCCCAGGAGATGTTGCACTCCAGGCATGGGAAAAGGGTTTTCCCTGATGGCGACTTGGACTTCTCCGGTCACGAAGGGACAATCCAGGTGGACTCTGGCGAGAGGATAAGGAGTGGTAGCAGTGAGGTCAGTGATGAAGACAGTTTCTCCGGTGTAGGCGATATTGGGCACAGCTGATTTCAAAATAATTGATTGAAGAGCCGCTGTGTCCCTCAAGATCTTCAGTTTGAAACGTCCCTCCGGATCTGAACCGTTGGTAGTGACAGTTCCAGTATACAGGTGTTTACTGAAAAGAGAAAGATCATTAACATGAACACCAACATTCATCACAGGCTTACCGGACTTAGGAGGAGTCTGTTTGGGTTTAGTTGATTCAGTATTTCCTTTGTATTGAGACTTACCACATTTATCTATGGTATGTCCATAGAGTCTACAATACTTACAGTATAATTGCGAGCCAGGTTGATCAGTACTCACTTTCTCGTAACTGTACCAAGACTTCTTACTGGAAGGTGGTTCTGGTGTCAGCCAGTGGATGAGGCTGTAAGTGTCAGCCGACATAGCACACTTTAGGTAGTCGGTCTCTTCTTTATCTGCTAAATATAAACAGACAGGAGGCGGCACACGCCTCAAGAATTCTTCAACTAACATGAGGTTGACGAGTTCTGCAAAAGTAGAGACATGTGCTGCTTCCAGCCATTTCATAAAATATCTCCTTTTGGTATTAGCAAATTCGAGAAAGGTAGTGGTACTTGCCTTCAGGTGGTCACGGAATTTCCTTCGATAGCTTTCGGTGGAGAGAAGGTAGGCGTCCAACACTGCTTGTTTCAGAGTCTGGTTGTCATTCTCAGACGCCAAAGTACTGAGTGTAACTGCAGCTCTACCTGTGAGATGTACTCTGAGAAGGGTTGCCCATTGGTCGGCAGGCCAATGAAGTTGATTAGCAAGGGTCTCAAAGGTGGTAAAAAATACATCAACTTCTGTCTCTACGAATGGTGGCATTAACTTACTTGCATGTGAGATATTGAAACTGACAGGAAGACTGGCGGTAGCTTGCTGGCGTTGAGCGAGGTGTGTAGTTTCCAACGCGAATTCTTGTTGACGACATTCCATAGCCAGAGTTACTTGTTGTTTGTCATGCTCGCGTTGCATCTCCAATTGGCGTTGTTTTGTTTCAAGCTGTATTCGTTCACGCTCACGGAGTATTGCAATCTCACGTTCTTGTTCTTCCTTTCGTATGGCAGCTGCTTCCCTTTGCTGCTCTCGTTCGATCTTGGCAATTTCTAATTTGAGTTTCATCGTTGCCAAATCAGTTTTATCTGCAATAAAGTAAGTTTCGTGAGTTTCAGAGTTAATCTTACCTTCCTCTAAGAGATGATCCAGTAACAGGTTATGTAGTTCATTTTTCTTGGCTTGGTAGGGAACTTCTAGTTGATATTCATGTGCAAGAGTTTGTAATTCAGTCCTCTTGGCACGACTTAAGGTCCCTATTTCACCTGCTGGATCTGCACGGAAAGCTTGGAGACGAAACATGGTGAAATTAGCAAATAAATGCACAACGAATATACTGTTGTGATATGGTGAATGTCAGAAACAGGACAACGTGGCAACTGGTACCTATCCTGTGGAATCGTTAACAATTAATGTTAATTTCAAGATGATAAATAATTAATAAATCAAGGTCGCAGGAAATCTTGTACCCGGTACTCAATGTAAGAGGATAAGGGCAAGAAAATCCTACTAAATAAGCGAAACTGAGTTTCTAAAACAAATGAAACAGTTAATTGCCTCAAAAGTGAATTAGGTAGTCTAAGAATGTAGGCATACCTTGCCGAGTCTCTATAGGACATAAGCAAGTTTTTCCCACTGAAATGAATATGATACTTACAGAATTAGCGAACTTTTGTGCTCTGAAAAAGATGGCTAATTCCCTACCAATGTAAATATCATCATCTCTGACCGACGTGTAGGGGTGCGAGGTGTCAACTGGTGACGACAACTGCTGCTGAGATCCCAATTCAGCAACTACAGTTCGTGCAAGAGGAACTATGGCCCTCATTATCCTCCTACCGTCGGATTGAAGAAGATTAGGTGCACTTGACCCGGGGACAGACCACAGTACCAGGGTACCAATATGATGATCTGCCGAAAATATGAGAAATATCCTAGGGACAAAAGATGGTAAACACGAGTAATAACACGGAGGGAGAGATGACCAATTAGGAGAATGACTGAGGCCTACAGTCACCACGTAATCCAAAGTTATCTCACCTTCACCATATGCTACTCTCGGAATGCACAATACACAAACCACCATATGAAAATAAAATTGAACATTAAAATAGTTAAAAGCTATTTTACCAAAGCCGAGTATGCTTACCACAAATTTACGATCTGGTACCAGTACCTGAGTGAAGCTCCCGGACAGGCGCCCATGAAATGTGACGGTAAAGCGTTGGTGTTCGGCTGTTTCAAAAGCTGGGGGCAGGGCCTCGTCACATAAAAAAAAAGAGAAGTTTGTCCTTTTGTCTGTGGTAAGGTAATGGGAAGACACACAAAACACAAAGTATAAACAATGAAATTTTAATTACTCTAGAAAACAAGATATGAATAAAGACAATCTCGTAAAATTCAAAACAAGTCAACAAACAAAACAACATGAATAATTACTGGCAATGAAAATTTACTCTAAGACAAGTAAGTGCAAGTTATAGTGAAAATAATAAAATCAGGTGAGGTGCTGAGAATACTGGCTTCAAGCTGCCACCTCCCTCAGTACACGACACCTAGGACTTAGTCTACTATAGAGAGATGTCAACTCCAAGGAGCACAGGGATATTCTGAGGAGACGGCGTGCTGCTGGCCCAGACGTCGACTAATGAAGTGGCGTGAGTGCAGGTGCGGCGACACACCAGCCAATCAGCAACAGGCAGGCGAAGAATGAGTAGTTTGCTGGTTTGACGGCGGGCGGTAGCCGGTGTGTCGGGTTGTGCATGGTACGCTTTGCTTCCTGGGCAAAACGTTTGGTGATACTGGGGGACGTATCTTCAATATAGTATCTTGTACTTGAATGATGTAAATGTGTAGGGAAGAGCAGGCTCAATCTCTCTTGAAAGAGATTATCGTCACACACATATATATATATATATATATATATATATATATATATATATATATATATATATATATATATATATATATATATATATATATAATATATATATATATATATATATATATATATATATATATATATATATATATTGTTGGGGTTCACCTCCAATGAGAGGGGAAAGGGGCGAGTAACAGTATACTCAAGGTCACTCACCGTAGCCCTGCGGGCCTTCACTCTATCCTCGCGACGCCACTGTACGCCAGGAGAGTCCTCCAGGAACTCAATCAACGTCCCACCATAAGCGCGTCGTCTTCGTGCCTTTTCACTGCAGGTCCGTGCTCCTCCACGACTTCTCGTAGGGTTGGAGTCGGTCTCCCGGCCGTCAACTTCTCCTCCCAGCTACGGCTGCCTGCCTACGTCTCGGCTGCAGTCGTTCGGATTCCTGAATAGTTTTCTTCTTCTACTGCTTCCTGGTGGCTCGGTCCAGCCACTACGCCATCACAAACGGGTGAACTGCCTCAGACGTCGCATACGTCACTGCACAGACTTCACTTCTTCTTGCACAGTACCTGTCCTGGAGCACTTGTTGCTCAATATCCCGTCGATTCCCTCTCTGGTCCAACACATGAACGAAGGGAGACCTCACAGAGTACTTGCAGACTTCGGGTGACGCGTAAAATCCACGGGAGCGGGAAACAACTGTCAAACTGACAGGACCAATCTTCGCACGTCCAACCACCTTGACGTGTCGTGTCAGACTGATTCCCTCCGGAGGATTGGCCCAGCCACTACGTCATCACTGTGAAGCTATCAGCCGTCGCATACGTCGCTGCCTAGACTTCACCTGCACAACACCTGTTCCTGGAGCACTTGTTGCTCAATATTCTGTCCCTTCTCTAGTCCAACACATGAACGAAGGAAGACCCCACAGATGATGGCAGACCACGGGTGATGCGTAAATCCTCCGGAGTCGGGGTAAACTGTCCAACTGACAGCAGGACCCCCCAGCGCACGTCCGACCTCCTTGACGTGCTGTCTTAGACTGATGGCGCCAGCGCGGCGCGATGACCAGACCCCCCCCTTCCTTCGTGACGTCATATTCGCCACGGGAGGTTTTCATTGGCTCCCTGTGCCACGTCGCTGTCTGTGACCAATCTGGTGTCACTGACGTCACACAGTTTTGGTGGCAAAACAGAAGAGCCAGCGCCATATTGGCTTCCTAAAGGGCCTAAACCACAGCCCAAAATACTCTTCTTTTATAAATTTCTCGGCACTTCGAGAACACTACTTTCTCCCACATATACCAAACTGATGCCTGCGACGTAGAGAACGCTCGGGTAAAGTGGACATGACTCTTACTGCAGGCGTGGGAGGAATATAAAGGGGGGGAACACCGTCACATACCCCTCCCCTTAAAATAAGAGTCATGTCTGGTTAGTGCATACAGGACAGGGCATCTGCTACTACGTTGTCTTCCCATCGGATGAGTTTAATTTCCAACCAGTATTCCTGCCACCAATGCGAAACGCTCCTTAGATATCCGTTGACCGTTCCCACGGTCACTCCTGATGTCCATTGTTCCTTCAGCCTGGACAGAGGACTTTGCACCCCTTGTCCATACACCAGCTGGAAAGGTGAGAAACCTAATGATTCCACCACTGCGTTACGCATGGCAAACAATGCAGGGCACACTGATTCCTCACACTCAGTTCCCTGCTCTGTGCAGAACACTCTCATCAGCATGCCGTCCTGTATGTAACAACCAGTGGCCCTCTCAGGACCAACACGGCCTCCATTGGCCTCATGAATCAATTTGGGGAACTTTATCTGCTGCAACTCTCCAAGACGAGTGCGGTCCACCCCTAGAGAACTGGCGAGGGTCACCTGTACTTCGCCATCTGGGCTGCCTTCGCCCTCCACTCGATCTCCGGGTCCCATGAAGAGGTGATCGATTTCCAGACTGTCGGACGTCTCCTCGTCAGCCCTATCAGATCCACACCCTCCGTGTCCGTCGCACTGCCTCGGAATTACAGCACAAACCGGGAACGCCACCGTGGCGATTCCTTTCTCGTCCCCACAAGCGTCTAACACTCAGCCTGTCTCCTCATAGTGCTCTATGCACTCCTTGCCCTTCGCGAGATTCGGGAGGACATATCCTCCACATGCGTCATTTCCGAGGATGACTTGTGCCTCCATCTTGGGCATTGATGCACAGACCCCCACCACTAGGGTCTGGCAGCCATAATCAGAATTCAGAGTCACCTGGTGTAGGGGCATCCTCACTGGGCCTCCCACAGTGGTCACACTTGCCACCCCCACACTGGTACTCTCGTAACCCTCGGGGAACAGGGTTTCACTCACCAGGGTAAAATCTGCCCCAGTGTCTCTTAATATCTTCACCGGGATGGGGTCTGCGTCCCCCATCCTTACGGTTCCCTCACTCGCGAATGGGTGAACTCTTTTCTCCCCACTCAGTACGGGTTCATCCCGCACCCACTCGGCCATCTGGTCCTCGACCCTCACGAAAGCAACGTTCCCCCGCTGCTCAGGGTGCCTGCATTCCCGCGCGACGTGTCCGAATATTCCGCAGTTGTAGCAGCGGATCCTTCTTCTTCTGTGGATCCTCCTCGCGCCATTCATCGACTCCTCCGTTTCGGCAACAACTCTTGAGCTCTCAGCTTGGGACTTCTCTACCGGCTCCACAGCACTCTTTGAGCCTCTCCTGTCTCCACTTGAGAGGTGGGACTCAGGAGAACTCGCTCCTGTCCTCCATCCGTCCGTTCTTCTATATCTTCTACCATATCTGGAGTGTATGGGCGGTCGGTGCCGTCCCTCTCGGTGTGGTCGCAGAGCTTCTTCCAGCATGTCAGCTCTGTCAGCCGCGGCTCTCAGGTCCTTAATGTCCGCCTCCCTTACTCTAACCCTGATCTCAGGAGATAGCACGGACATAAACTTCTCCATGACCATTAGCCTCTTGACCTCCTCAGCCGACTTCGCTCCTTCAGACTCCAGCCACTTCAGGAACTTCCTCTCCATGTCCCTCGCCATCTCCGCATAAGATTTTCCTGGCGAACGGGTACATTCCCTGAATCTCTTCCTGTAACATTCCGGCGTGAGCTTGAAAGAATGGAGCACAGCTCTCTTTACAGCATAGTAGTTGGTACACTTTTGGAGGTCGAGCATATTGTAGGCTTCACGAGCTTCACCGGTGAGCCTACCCTGAACCAGCTCCGCCCACTCCGCCCTCGGCCACTTCTTCAAAGTAGCAACCCTTTAGAAGTGGTCGAAGAAACCTTCAGCTTCATTTGGTACAAAGACCGGCAAATCTCGCTCCCTCACTTGGCAGTCTTCCTGCTGTGGCGGAACAGGTGGAGCTAGCCCTAGCTCAGCTCGCTTCAGCTCCACATCCTTGTTAGCTTCTATCTCCTGCTGTTTCAGCCTAGCTTCTCGCCCGTGCTCCTCTCGTCTTAGCTGTGCTTCTCGCTCCTCACGCTTCAGCTGTGCTTCTCGCTCTTGTTCTTCCCTGCGCAGCTGTGCTTCTCGCTCCTCACACTTCAGCTGTGCTTCTTCTCTCCTCAGCTGCGCTTCTGCTTCTCGCTCTTCTTTGCGCTGCTGTGCCTCTGCTTCTCGCTCTTCTTTGCGCTGCTGTGCTTCTCGCTCTTCTTTGCGCTGCTGTGCTTCCAGCTGCAGCTTCATTATCTCCAGCTTAACGCTGTGCCTGCTGCCGCTGGATCCTCTGCTGCTTCCACCAATGCTCAGGTGTCCTCCCATACTGGCAGGTGTTTGTGGTCGTTCCTCCCCCAAAGCTTCGTCACGTGCTCTAAGCTGTGCCATGATCTCCAGTCTTCTCTCTCCCACTCTGGAAGATCTCAACTTTATCCCAAAATGGTCTGCTATTGACTGTAACTGTGCCTTGGTGCACTCCTCCAGCACCTGCTCATCCCTAGTGTCAATGAACCTTGTTACTTTATCATCCTCTATCTTGTGCTTTGAGTAATAACCTGTACCTGATACTTAATACCAGTGCCAAGTACCACAACTGCAACCTTTATCTTGATCGTTATCCTGGCAAGGTCGCCAATGTCGGGGTACACCTCCAATGAGAGGGGAAAGGGGCGAGTAACAGTATACTCAAGGTCACTCATCGTAGCCCTGCAGGTCTTCACTCTATCCTCGCGGCGCCACTGTACGCCAGGAGAGTATCCCAGTCAATCCCAACCGGCCTCTGATCGAGAAGGAGTGGGAACACAACTTGTTCACTTAACTATTGTGTGCCCGCCCCGTCATGGGCTCTACTACTAACCACAAGGTCGCCAACTGGCGTTTCCAGTGTCCAGTAACACGTCAGTGGTTTTGTTGAATTGTGGTAACAGTGGCAAGGACACACTCAATAGATCTGATATCAGGCAGGTATTTACTTCTATCCCTATTTGCTTTCAGGTTTTATATAGCCACAAGAAATATGGAGGGGGATGATATAAACACCAATGTACTTTGCATTTTACTTAAAACTCATTCAAAGACATCACAAGATTATATCAAATAAGCAAACAGCTGTTCCAGGCAGAAGTCGCTCGTTCCCACACATATAATCATGAACTCGCCAAGCTGGCAATGCTCCCCCTCACGTCAATGTCAAAATCAGCTGGGCCGCGCCCTTCTCGCCGTGTGAACGTTTATTGCTTGTTTTCCTGGCGTCACGCGCTCTGTTTCTTTAAATTCTCAAAGATCACTAGAAGTTCGAACACACAATATTTGCGACAATAGTACGTAAATACTTCGCTACACTGATCTTGAGCTCAATCAAACATTTCTATATTAAAGGTCACAATAATTCACTGTCATGGTATTACACACTGCCCTTCATTTAATGATAACATATGCAAGTATATATCACTGGAGTTCTCAGTAATTCCTTTCGTGGGCGATAACACAATTAATCCCTGCACACATGAATGATTATTCAATACACAAGCATAGACATATATATATATATGGATGAATCATAGACATCAATAATGGTAATAACATAGATACTGGGCACATAGCCTAACTCCAAATACTGGCCTATTTATATATATATTCTCTCACTAAATAACTGATCATATTAAAGTCTCATGAAAGACATTATCAACAAAATTAATTCATCAATTACTCCGGGTGCCTGCTCACACCAATAATAATCATAAATATCGTGGGTACTCTATGTAGTCCCACTCTGCACACTGGTGCCTTACTGTGACATAGGTGAGCCTTGCTCACGACATACAAAATACTCAGGCTAAATAATATAGCTGACTAAAGGGGAATTGGGAGGGAAACTAGAATCACCTACTTCCACCTATCCTCCGGTGAGAGTTGAGTTGTAGCTCCTGGTCCTGGCTCCTGCCTCGTGTAGGGAACGCCCCCACACACACCCTGTCGTGTCCTCCAGGAACTCAATCAACGTCCCACCATAAGCGCGTCGTCTCCGTGCCTTTTCACTGCAGGTCCGTGCTCCTCCACGACTTCTCGTAGGGTTGGAGTCGGTCTCCCGGCCGTCAATTTCTCCTCCCAGCTACGGCTGCCTGCCTACGTCTTGGCTGCAGTCGTTCAGATTCCCGAATATTTTTCTTCTTCCACTGCTTCCCGGTGGCTCGGTCCAGCCACTACGCCATCACAAACGGGTGAACTGCCTCAGACGTCGCATACGTCACGGCACAGACTTAACTTCTTCTTGCACAGTACCTGTCCTGGAGCACTTGTTGCTCAATATCCCGTCGATTCCCTCTCTGGTCCAACACATGAACGAAGGAAGACCTCACAGAGTACTTGCAGACTTCGGGTGACGCGTAAAATCCACGGGAGCGGGAAACAACTGTCAAACTGACAGGACCAATCTTCGCACGTCCAACCACCTTGACGTGTCGTGTCAGACTGATTCCCTCCGGAGGATTGGCCCAGCCACTACGTCATCACTGTGAAGCTATCAGCCATCGCATACGTCGCTGCCTAGACTTCACCTGCACAACACCTGTTCCTGGAGCACTTGTTGCTCAATATTCTGTCAATCCCTTCTCTGGTCCAACACATGAACAAAGGAAGACCCCACAGGTGATGGCAGACCACGGGTGATGCGTAAATCCTCCGGAGTTGGGGTAAACTGTCCAACTGACAGGACCCCCCAGCGCACGTCCGACATCCGTGACGTGCTGTCTTAGATTAATGGCGCCAGCGCGGCGCGATGACCGGACCCCCCTTCCTTCGTGACATCATATTCGCCACGGGAGGTTTTCATTGGCTCCCTGTGCCACGTCGCTGTCGGTGACCAATCTGGTGTCACTGACGTCACACAGTTTTGGCGGCAAAACAGAAGAGCCAGCGCCATATTGGCTTCCTAAAAGGCCTAAACCACAGCCCAAAATACTCTTCTTTTATAAATTTCTTGGCACTTCGAGAACACTACTTTCTCCCACATATACCTCCCACATATATATATATATATATATATGTCGTACCTAGTAGCCAGAACCCACTTTTTGGCCTACTATTCAAGGCCCGATTTGCCTTATAAGCCAAGTTTTCCCGAATTAATATATTTTTTCTAATTTTTTTCTTATGAAATGATAAAGCTACCCATTTCGTTATGTATGAGGTCAATTTTTTTTTATTGGAGTTAAAATTAACGTAGATATATGACCGAACCTAACCAACCCTACCTAACCTAACCTAACCTATCTTTATAGGTTAGGTTTGGTTAGGTAGCCGAAAAAGTTAGGTTAGGTTAGGTTAGGTAGGTTAGGTAGTCGAAAAACAATTAATTCATGAAAACTTGGCTTATTAGGCAAATTGACCTTGCATAGTAGGCTGAGTACGACGTTCTGGCTACTAGGTACGACATATATATATATATATATATATATATATATATATATATATATATATATATATATATATATATATATATATATATATATATATATATATATATATATATATATATATATGTCGTACCTAGTAGCCAGAACTCACTTCTCAGCCTACTATTCAAGGCCCGATTTGCCTAATAAGCCAAGTTTTCCTGAATTAATATATTTACTATAATTTTTTTCTTATGAAATGATAAAGCTACCCTTTTCACTATGTATGAGGTCAATTTTTTTTTATTGGAGTTAAAATTAACGTAGATATATGACCGAACCTAACCAACCCTACCTAACCTAACCTAACCTATATATATAGGTAAGGTTAGGTTAGGTAGCCAAAAAAAGCTAGGTTAGGTTAGGTTAGGTAGGTTAGGTCGACGAAAAAACATTAATTCATGAAAACTTGGCTTATTAGGCAAATCGGGCCTTGCATAGTAGGCTGAGAAGTGAGTTCTGGCTACTAGGTACGACATATATATATATATATATATATATATATATATATATATATATATATATATATATATATATATATATATATATATGCGAACAAGCCTGAATGGTCCCCAGGACATATGCAACTGAAAACTCACACCCCAGAAGTGACTCGAACCCATACTCCCAGAAGCAACGCAACTGGTATGTACAAGACGCCTTAATCCACTACGTCATAATCCACTCATTATGTCCGGTAGTGATGGTCAAGTGGATTAAGGCGTCTTGTACATACCAGTTGCGTTGCTTCTGGGAGTATGGGTTCGAGTCACTTCTGGGGTGTGAGTTTTCAGTTATATATATATATATATATATATATATATATATATATATATATATATATATATATATATATATATATATATTATTAAATATGACCGAAAAAGTAAGATTAATAATTCTAACACGAATTTTCTCAATCTTTCATACATTTCTTTTCACTGTTGGAGGTAAATCAAAAATCAATTCTCCAAAATTCATTTTTATTTCTAGTCTGATGCGACACGAGCGCATTTCGTAAAACAGGACACTACAGCCTAATTAAAAGCAAAGGTCAACAAACTGATCGAAACTGTGAACGCCAAGAAATCCGGACTCCACCTGCCAAAGATCATTGGGGAATATAAACCTGAATATGCGTATGGAAATGTCAAGACACACAAGCCTGGAAACCCACTTCGGCCAATCATTAGCCAGATACCCACACCCACGTACAGACTGGCGAAGTGACTCAACGGCCTGCTGACTCCTTATGTTCCTTGCGCCTTCAGCCTGAAGTCTCCAAAGGAATTTGTTGACTTACTGCGGGGCACACGGGCCACAGGGATAAGAGCCTCGTTGGACGTAGAATCGCTGTTTACCAACGTACCTGTGGACGAGACAATCGGGATGATAGCCGACAGAATGTATCGTGATCCAGCCTGTACTCCTCTTGACATACCAGAAAATATTCTGAGGAAACTATTCCAAGCTTGTACTAAAGAGGCACCCTTCTTGAGCCCGGATGGGCACATGTATAAGCAAGTAGTTGGGGTCGCCATGGGTTCTCCCCTAGGTGTCCTGTTTGCAAACTTCTACATGGGTACCATCGAGCAAAAAGTCTTAGTCGACATGAACTTGAAACCGGCCATATACTGCAGGTATGTTGACGACATTTTTACACAGGTACCTGATGTCAGACATCTGCAGGAGCTGAAGGAGGCATTTGAGCAGAGTTCCGTGTTGCGTTTCACTTACGAGATGGAAAAGGATGGGAAGCTGCCCTTTCTAGATGTAACAGTCATGGAAAAAAGCGGAGGTTTCCACACTGCAGTCTACACTAAGGAAACGAACATAGGAATGTGCCTAAATGCCAACAGCGACTGCCCAGACAGGTACAAGAGGAGTGTTGTTAACGCATATGTCGACCGTGCTCTCAGCCACAGCTCAGAATGGAAGCAAGTCGACGAAGAACTCTGTAGGGTAAGGCAGGTCCTAGTCAACAACGGCTTCTCCAATGGTTTCGTCGAAGACATCATAAGAAGGAAAGTGAAACGCCATGCAACCTCTGAAGAGACAACTAACACAACACCTATACCCCCTATTAGACTATTTTACAGGAACTTCTTTTCCACAGCTCATAAAGCGGAGGAAAGGGTCCTGAAAGATATTGTTAATAGAAACGTTATCCCTACAGACAAAAATCAGAGGATACAACTGACGATTTACTATAAAACCAGAAAAACGGCCAGCCTACTCATGAGAAACTCTCCAGACACAAAACAGAACGCTTTAAAAGAGACTAAAGTCGTCTATGCCTTCAAATGCCCTCTTGGGGACTGTAAGCTCCAAAAACCCAGCAAGACAACAACATCTCTTTCTAGGCGTTTAACGATGCACAAGCAACAGGGCTCCATTAAGGAACATATAATCTCTTCCCACAACCAAACCATCGCCAGAGATCATTTTACTTTCTACAAACACTAGTAAACAACACAGAAATCATCGATAGATACAGCGATAGCAGGCGGCTTGACGTTTGCGAGGCACTACACATCAAGAAGTCAACACCAGCAATCAACAGCCAATTAATGCACAACTATATTCTACCCACCTCAAGACTCCGCTCCAATATAGAAGCATCAAGAAATATGGACCAATAGGCTTTCTACAAACACTTCTATTCAATACCCATTGTTTCGTGTTCTGTCTTGTGTTGATGAAATTAATACCCTATTAATACCACCTCTTGTTCTGTCTTGTGTTGATGAAATTAATACCCTATTAATGCCACCTCACCCCATCCACCTCACTCAAATGTAGATATAAAATCGGAGATGCGTAAGTTCTATTCAGTTGTGTATTTGTAAACTAAAATCTTTGAAAATGTAATAAGTTTTACGAAACGCGCTCGTGTCGCGTCAGACTAGAAATAAAAATGAATTTTGGAGAATTGATTTTTGATTTACCTCCAACAGTGAAAAGAAATGTACGAAAGATTGAGAAAATTCGTGTTAGAATTATTAATCTTACTTTTTCGGGCATATTTAATAATATATGTCTACAGGAAAGACAGCTACCAAAATATACTAATATATATATATATATATATATATATATATATATATATATATGTATATATATATATATATATATATATATATATATATATATATATATATATGTATATATATATATGTCGTACCTAGTAGCCAGAACGCACTTCTCACCCTACTATGCAAGGCCCAATTTGCCTAATAAGCCAAGTTTTCATGAATTAATTGTTTTTCGACTACCTAACCTACCTAACCTAACCTAACCTAACTTTTTCCGCTACCTAACCTAACCTAACCTATAAAGATAGGTTAGGTTAGGTTAGGTAGGGTTGGTTAGGTTTGGTCATATATCTACGTTAATTTAAACTCCAATAAAAAAAAATTGACCTCATGCATAATGAAATGGTTAGATTTATCATTTCATAAGAAAAAAATTTGAGAAAATATATTAATTCAGGAAAACTTGGCTTATTAGGTAAATCGGGCCTTGCATAGTAGGCAGATAAGTGCGTTCTGGCTATTAGGTACGACATATATATATATATGTCGTACCTAGTAGCCAGAACTCACTTTTTGGCCTACTATGCAAGGCCCGATTTGCCTAATAAGCCAAGTTTTCATGAATTAATATATTTTTTCTATTTTTTTTCTTATGAAATGATAAAGCTACCCATTTCATTATGTATGAGGTCAATTTTTTTTTATTGGAGTTAAAATTAACGTAGATATATGACCGAACCTAACCAACCCTACCTAACCTAACCTAACCTATCTTTATAGGTTAGGTTAGGTTAGGAAGCCTAAAAAGTTAGGTTAGGTTAGGTTAGGTAGGTTAGGTAGTCGAAAAACAATTAATTCATGAAAACTTGGCTTATTAGGCAAATTGGGCCTTGCATAGTAGGCTGAGAAGTGAGTTCTGGCTACTAGGTACGACATATATATATATATATATATATATATATATATATATATATATATATATATATATATATATATATAGACATATGTCGTACCTAGTAGCCAGAACGCACTTCTCAGCCTACTTTGCAAGGCCCAATTTGCCTAATAAGCCAAGTTTTCATGAATTAATGGTTTTTCGTCTACCTAACCTACCTAACCTAACCTAACCTAACGTAACGTTTTCGGCTACCTAAGCTAACCTAACCTATAAAGATAGGTTAGGTTAGGTTAGGTAGGGTTGGTTAGGTTCGGTCATATATCTACGTTAATTTTAACTCCAATAAAAAAAATTGACCTCATACATAATGAAATGGGTAGCTTTATCATTTCATAAGAAAAAAATTAGAGAAAATATATTAATTCATGAAAACTTGGCTTATTAGGCACATCGGGCCTTGCATAGTAGGCTGAGAAGTGAGTTCTGGCTACCAGAACGCACTTCTCAGCCTACTATGCAAGGCCCAATTTGCCTAATAAGCCAAGTTTTCATGAATTAATGTTTTTTCTCAATTTTTTTTCTTATGAAATGATAAAGCTACCCATTTCATTATGTATGAGGTCAATTTTTTTTTATTGGAGTTAAAATTAACGTAGATATATGACCGAACCTAACCAACCCTACCTAACCTAACCTATCCTATCTTTATAGGTTAGGTTAGGTTAGGTAGCCGAGAAAGTTAGGTTAGGTTAGGTTAGGTAGGTTAGGTAGTCGAAAAACAATTAATTCATGAAAACTTGTCTTATTAGGCAAATCGGGCCTTGCATAGTAGGCAGAGAAGTGCATTCTGGCTACTAGGTACGACATATATATATATATATATATATATATATATATATATATATATATATATATATATATATATATATATATTGTGACGGTGTTCCCCCCCTTTATATTCCTCCCACGCCTGCAGTAAGAGTCATGTCCACTTTACCCGAGCATTCTCTACGTCGCAGGCATCAGTTTGGTATATGTGGGAGAAAGTAGTGTTCTCGAAGTGCCGAGAAATATATATATATACATATATATGTATATATATATATATATATATATATATATATATATATATATATATATATATGTATATATATATATATATATATATATATATATATATATATATATATATATATATATATATATATATATATATATATATATATATATATATATGTCGTACCTAGTAGCCAGAACTCACTTCTCAGCCTACTATTCAAGGCCCGATTTGCCTAATAAGCCAAGTTTTCCTGAATTAATATATTTACTATAATTTTTTTCTTATGAAATGATAAAGCAACCCTTTTCTCTATGTATGAGGCAATTTTTTTTTTATTGGAGTTAAAATTAACGTAGATATATGACCGAACCTAACCAACCCTACCTAACCTAACCTAACCTATATTTATAGGAAAGGTTAGGTTAGGTAGCCAAAAAAAGCTAGGTTAGGTTAGGTTAGGTAGGTTAGGTAGACGAAAAAACATTTATTCATGAAAACTTGGCTTATTAGGCAAATCGGGCCTTGAATAGTAGGCTGAGAAGTGCGTTCTGGCTATTAGGTACGACATATATATATATATATATATATATATATATATATATATATATATATATATATATATATATATATATATATATATATATATATATATATATATATATATATATATATATATATATATATATATGTCGTACCTAGTAGCCAGAATGCACTTCTCAGCCTACTATGCAAGACCCGATTTGCCTAATAAGCCAAATTTTCATGAATTAATTGTTTTTCGACTACCTAACCTACCTAAGCTAACCTGACCTAACTTTTTCAGATACCTAACCTAACCTAACCTATAAAGATAGGTTAGGTTAGGTTAGGTAGGGTTGGTTAGGTTCGGTCATATATCTACGTTAATTTGGGATCCTAGTGAGGGCAGTAGCACTCCCGGTTGCAATTATTTTGACCATGTTCAGTTGACTAAGGCGAATTTGGGAACATCCCATGCGCTGGGTCGAATCCTCATCACGTCCCTTGTAGATTTGTTCATTGATGTATTACGTTATTGTGATTTCTGTATGTATTCACATTTACTTCAACTATGCTTCCACTATGCTCATAAAGTTCAAGTAAATTTATTGAGATAATTTAATACTACTGCCACGTCGGTTCCATCTGTTATGTATGTATGACCGAGGAACACCCTGCATCTGTCTGGTGACGTTTTCTTTTTGAGACCTCAAATGACCCGGTCCCGTCTGGCATTGATCATTACGATTCGTTTCTCATCCCACTCTCGGTTTCTATTTTTACCTGTATGATAATTTCTTTTTATTGGTCCTCGCTCACCTGAAAAGGCCTGCACGCATAGCAGTCTCCCATTGGTTCTCCCAGCAGCCTCTCCTAAGGTTTCCCAAAGTCAAGAAAACTGTTAATTTAACGTGTCCTCTCCTAACCAAAGGAACCAAATCAGAAAACGGGACAGTGCTTCCCCACGAGCTTTCTTCCATTTCTTGGCTTTTATAATGCATACGATGTTCTTTGTAAGAGAAGAGTTCTAAGAGTTCCCAGAGGTTCTCCTGTTGCTGAGGCAAACCGCCTTCTCCATATTCTGACAGACAATGTGATATTATTTGATCTTACTCAATTTGCTTAGCATGTGGTCACACATTCTCAAGAGCACTCCACGACACATCCGCCTAGCACCTAAGTCTGATACGACTACCGTCTTATCTTCACTTAGGGAGGCGAGCAAATTAATTCAGAATTTACAGCAAATTATATTAATCCCACAAGTTCAACCAATTTTTAGCTTTCTGATAATTTTAAATAATCAACGAAACTATGGGTCGAAGAAATGCTGGATGCATAATGTAAGTACATTATGAGGCCCTACAAGAATATTTAGAATTAATATTAGATTTAATAGAGCAGAATTAGTTTAGATTTATCGTAAATCAAAGTTATTTATGTAATTAGTGTCGGGTAATGTAGTAATATATATTATTTGTGTCCCTCAGATATTATCCTTGGAGGCGGTTGTGACGTGCCAGATCTTCATATTCGTGACAGTGGGTGTGATGTCAGCCATGTATGATGGGTGGTTGTGGGCGCCAGTGGTAGAGGCTGTGCGCTGTGCTGCTGTGATAGACTACTCCTCCACCACATCCATTACTGCCATCCCAGATGTGGACACTGCCCTCTTGCTCTACTTTACTGCTTCCCTTACCCTCTGGATCTCAAAAGCACTAACCATAGTCCTAGGCACTAACCTAACCAATAAGACCATGCAGAACATACCGAAATTATAAAATCTCGAATTAGGAGCCTTTCCATGCAGATCGAAATGATTTCCATACAAATCGAAATGCTAAATTGTTCTTGTATTCTCTTTAATGAATCTACAATATCAAACTGGTACCATTTAAATTTTGCCTTCATTACCTCACATTTGCTGATAACAGTTTTGTACCTGAATGGAATACAGGCAATTTAATTCTTTCACACAATTCCACATTCGGGAGTAATAATTCAGAAGAGAAGTTGTAATTGTGAATTCAAATTATATAATGCATTTACTGTCTGAATTAGTACTTAATTGTCTAGGAAATTTCATAAACACCCTAAGTTTGAATGGTCATCTGCCGGTTAACTAGAAGCCTACTAATTACCTGATGGCCTCATGTATGACAGTTTGATTTTAATTCTCCAGCTGATGACTTTAATATCTGTTAGGATTAAGTTATTTTGTTGGATTAATTATTACTTAGGTGAATAATATTTCGAGCAGATGCTCTTTTGTAAATGGTACATAGTAAATGGTGCATTGTAAATTATTACTTAGATTAGGTGAATACAGTGTAAATGTCACCGATAACCCGGTGTGGTATTATTCGGTAAATAAAAGCCATGTGGATCACCAGTTTGTTTCTCTTCCCACCCAATTATAACAATATCAAACTTACAACTACAACTTACGTTCATTATTTCTCAGGAAGCAAATAGTCTTGAGCCCAGTCTTACTTGAATTTCGATTTTGTCCTGCAGCCTAACAGTTATTAAAGTTATGTATAAATAAATACATGTGGAATATACATGAAATACATTAATAATGAATACATTGTGTTGACACACAATGTCAACATTCAGCCAGAACACATTCTCAACCTCAACACGCTCTCATAACCCCAACATACACTCAACCTCAACACGCTCTCATAACCCCAAGATACACTCAACCTCAACACGCTCTCATAACCCCAACATACACTCAACCTCACCACACTCAATCATCCAGTAATAACCAGCACTCACTGATATAATGAGATACAAAACAGTTACAAAACGCCCAGGGGACGGGGGGGGGGGCTCTGTTTATATCTCTCGCTCTCTTTCTCTCTTTGGAGGATTTACTTATAATGTTGTAGGTTTTAACTTTCCTGTGAGTTTATGGCTTATATCATAAATGAACTCATTAAACTAATGAGTTCATTAAATTAATATTATTTAGTGCCCTTTTGTCTGGGTTCTGAATAGATGAAAATAGTATGCTCAAGTAACTTTATATATCAACTTAAGTCAATATCTTAACACTTGAATTAAACTTTATGAGCCATTTTCTGGAACATTCCTCAAGTTTGTCCAAGTCGTCTTGTAGTCTCTTTCTAAGAATGGTCTCCATTCTTGCATTCTGAGAACGACATGAAATGGAATCCACATGAAATAGACTCTGTTATCACCATTAATAATTTTTTGGTATTTTTGTTTAGCTTCATTAAAAGAGCACAATTAGAGATGCTCGGAGAATCACCTACAATTAATACATTAAGTTTGGATTCTTATAGACATTTCAACGCAAGAAGTAAGGCAAATAAGACGGTCTGAAGACCCACTTATTTATACAGACTCTCCACTTAAAATGTAAGCCATCACCCATTGTCAACAGCACCTGTGGGGACGGTTTAAGGGGACGATCAAGATATCCACTAGATTTGAACGATATGGATAATGATCTAAGGATATAGTATCAATATATTCTGAGGCAGTGGGCTTTGCCTCAAGACGAAGTTTAATATAGAGCACAAATACCATGGACAAAACGTACAATAACAATACACAAAGAAATCACAATATCGTGACATATCAGTTTAAACTATATACAGTTAACAAATCCACAAGGGCCGTGATGAGGGATCAAACCTACGTCCGGAAAGATCCCAGACGCGCCTTACTCGACTGCGCCACGAGATGGTAAAATAATTGCAACCTGGAGTGCTACTTGCCCTCACGAAGATACCGCAGTTTGTTCTTCGGAGAAGCTTGTTGATAATGTCATTGTGACTTATACATAATTTACATGAGTTCTCTAGATTATTATACTTCTTACAAGCATTAGAATTTTTAGGAAATTCATTGTGTCGTGGGAACAGGCAGTCACGTTAGGTCTATATTAGTCTGTACCCAGCCCCGTCTAATTTCTCAGACATTAATGATGAAAACTAATCACCTAAAACTAATTCAAGTACCTATGTGTAGATGTCAACCCTAATTTACCCAAAAGTCAGTCTTTAGTCTTTATTTGCCATAGCATTGCCTTCCTGACCATCATTGCCAGGTAAGTACAACGAGATCACCAAAGGCTGTGCTGCTTAGAACTTTTTGTTCCGAGTAGCTGAGTCTTAAACAACGACAGCAACAGCATTGCTCTGCAACAACTCACTTGAACTCCGAACCTTCCTTCAAAGCTTAAGTGCACAACTTGCTTAGCTGAATAACTCTATTTAACTCTAGTTGTGAGGTGAGACAGGTAACTCTGGTTGTCTTCAACAGCGACACCCTAGCTTTTGTGGTGAGCAGATTTGCCTGTTCATCTGACACTAAATAATCTACAGTATAGCCTTTCCTAAGGCATCGTAAAACACATGTAGCTTAATAGGAGGTGACGGTGGTGTGTGATGGTGACGGTGGTGTGTGATGGTGACGGTGGTGTGTGATGGTGACGGTGGTGTGTGGTGGTGACGGTGGTATGTGGTTGTGACGGTGGTGTGTGGTGGTGACGGTGGTGTGTGATAGTGACGGTTGTGTGTGTTGGTGTAGGATGGTGACGGTGGTGTAGGATGGTGACGGTGGTGTAGAATGGTGACGGTGGTGTGTGATGGTGACGGTGGTGTGTGATAGTGACGGTTGTGTGTGGTGGTGTAGGATGGTGACGGTGGTGTAGGATGGTGACGGTGTTGTGTGATGGTGACGGTGGTGTGTAAGTGACGGTTGTGTGTGGTGGTGTAGGATGGTGACGGTGGTGTAGGATGGTGACGGTGGTGTGTGATGGTGGCGGTGGTGTGTGGTGGTGACGGTGGTGTGTGATGGTGTCGGTGGTGTGTGATGGTGAAGGTGGTGTGTGGTGTTGACGGTGGTGACGGTGGTATGTGATAGTGACGGTGGTGTGTGATGGTGACGGTGGTGTGTGGTGGTGAAGGTGGTGTGTGATGGTGACGGTGGTGTAGAATAGTCACGGTTGTGTGTGGTGGTGACGGTTATGTGTGGTGGTGTAGGATGGTGACGGCGGTGAAGGATGGTGACGGTGTTGTATGGAGGTGACGGTGGCGTGTGATGGTGACGGTGGTGAAGGTGGTGTGTAATGGTGACGGTGGTGTGTGGTGGTGACGGTGGTGTGTGGTGGTAACGGTTGCGTGTGGTGGTGTAGGATGGTGACGGTGGTGTATGATGGTGACGGTTGTGTGTGGTGGTGGGTGATGGTGACGGTGGTGTTTGGTGGTGACGGCAACCTGGAGTGCTACTTGCCCTCACGAAGATACCGCAGTTTGTTCTTCGGAGAAGCTTGTTGATAATGTCATTGTGACTTATACATAATTTACATGAGTTCTCTAGATTATTATACTTCTTACAAGCATTAGAATTTTTAGGAAATTCATTGTGTCGTGGGGACAGGCAGTCACGTTAGGTCTATATTAGTCTGTACCCAGCCCCATCTAATTTCTCAGACATTAATGATGAAAACTAATCACCTAAATCTAATTCAATTACCTATGTGTAGATGTCAACCCTAATTTACCCAAAAAGTCAGTCTTTAGTCTTTATTTGCCATAGCATTGCCTCCCTTACCATCATTGCCAGGTAAGTACAACGAGATCACCAAAGCCTGTGCTGCTTAGAACTTTTGTTCCGAGTAGCTGAGTCTTAAACAACGACAGCAACAGCATTGCTCTGCAACAAGTCACTTGAACTCCGAACCTTCCTTCAAAGTTTAAGTGCACAACTTGCTTAGCTGAATAAGTCTATTTAACTCTAGTTGTGAGGTGAGACAGTTAACTATGGATATCTTCAACAGCGACACCCTAGCTTTTGAGGTGAGCAGATATGCATGTTCGTCTGACACTAAATAATCTACAGTATAGCCTTTCCTAAGGCTATGAGAAATATTGCCGGAACAACCGTGGACATTTTCAAGAGGAAACTAGATTTATTCCTCCAAGGAGTGCCGGACCAACCGGGCTGTGGTGGGTATGTGGGCCTGCGAGCCGCTCCAAGCAACAGCCTAGTGGATCAAACTCTCACAAGTCAAGCCTGGCCTCGGGCCGGGCTTGGGGAGTAGAAGAACTCCCAGAACCCCATCAACCAGGTAAGGCACCGTAAAACACATGTGACGGTGGTGACGGTGGTGTGTGATGGTGACGGTTGTGTGTGGTGGTGACGGTGTTGTATGGAATTGACGGTGGTGTGTGATGGTGACGGTGGTGTGTGGTGGTGACGGTGGTGTGTGGTGGTGACGGTTGCGTGTGGTGGTGACGGTGGAATGCGATAGTGACGGTGGTGTGTGGTGGTGACGGTGGAATGCGATAGTGACCGTGGTGTGTGATGGTGACGGTGGTGTGTGGTGGTGACGGTTGTGTGTGGTGGTGACGGTGGTGTGTGATGGTGACGGTTGTGAGGTTGGTGTGTGATGGTGACGGTGGTGTGTGATGGTGACGGTTGTGTGTGGTGGTGACGGTGGTGTGTGATGGTGACGGTGGTGTGTGATAGTGACGGTTGTGTGTGTTGGTGTAGGATGGTGACGGTGGTGTAGGATGGTGACGGTGGTGTGTGATGGTGACGGTGGTGTGTGGTGGTGACGGTGGTGTGTGATGGTGAGAAACTATTTGGATAAAATTAAACGAAAAAGCAAATAATATTATAATAGGAGTTATATATAGGCCACCAAATTTAGACAGAATGGAAGCAAAGCATCTATGGGATGAAATATCAGGAGCATCAATATCAATATCATAGAGAGAGGTTGTGTTAGCTGGAGCTCCGATTCTAATAACATTATTATTGCAATAATGGAAGGATTAGTAAAAGATTTGGTGAGTCTGGTTGGAGCTCTGAGAGCAGAGATGGATTCCCTGCGGGAGGAGGTACGACGGCTACGACTTCGGGAGGAAACGAAGGAGGAGGCCAGTGTTGACGGGACCTCATTAAGAAGGACTGACGAGACCAGTATTAATAAGTCCTCGTCTTGGCAAGTTGTGAAAGACAGGGGTCTTAAGAAGACCTTGGCAAAACCGACAACTAATAGCCTACACCTAAGGACTTTTAACGCATTTGACGTATTAGAGGACGAGTGCTGTGTTGAACCTGTTGTTCAACGAGGTGGCAAAGACAAAGTAACGAGGAGTATTGAAGCGCAGGTCCCTCAAAACTGCTCGAAAGGAAAAGGGAGAATCGAAGCGAATTTTGGTTGTGGGAGATTCCCAGGTGAGGTATTTAGACAGAACGTTTTGTGCCAGAGATAGGGGGAACAGATTAAGGGTTTGCTATCCGGGAGCTGGAATTGGTGATATTGTTGGAAACATGAATGATATTATGACAGGAAATGGAAACAAACCCATTATTTGTATTAGTGCAGGGGGGTAATGATGTTGGACGAGTTAGGAGTGAGGAACTAATACAGAGATTCAGGACAGCCATTGAATTAGTTAGGAGCAAGGGAGGAATCCCAATCATATGTGGCATTCTTCCAAGAAAGGGAGTAGGAAATGAATGGATATCGAGGGCACTTGGTGTCAACTGCCGGCTGGAAATATATTGCAAATCAAATGCAATATCTTTCATAGACAACTGGGAACACTTCTATGGAAGAAATGGAATGTATGCTCGTGATGGGGTGCATCTATCGAGAGCTGGGGTTGTTGCTGTTGCGAACTCGTTGGAAGAAGTGGTTAGAGGTGTTTGTTTGGGTTTAAACTGTTAGCTGATAGAGGTATGGGAATTGATTTGGAGGAAGGAGATAATAAAAGTACGTGTTTGTGGGAGAAAGGAATTGGCAAAATGATCAGGGAAAGAGAAGGGCCTCAAAATAACAATTCACTTAGGGTATATTACACTAACAGTAGAAGTCTAAGAAATAAAATTAACGAATTAAATGCTCTTGTCTGCACAGAAAAAATAGATATTATTGCACTTACCGAAACGTGGATGAATGTAGAAAATAGAGAACTATTAGCTGAATATCAAATAAATGGATTTAAACTATTTCACACAGATAGATATATTAGACGAGGAGGGGGAGTAGCCATATATGTTAGGGACAATTTGAAATGTAGTCTCAAAGAGGGAATCAAAACTGAGCCACACACAGAAACTATTTGGATAGAATTATACGAAAAAGCAAATAATATTATAATAGGAGTTATATATAGGCCACCAAACTTAGACAGAATGGAAGCAAAGCATCTATGGGATGAAATATCTAGGGCATCTAGATCTAACAGTATTTACGTCATGGGTGACTTTAATTTTAGTGGAATAAACTGGCTGAACAAAACAGGAATAGTGAAGCAGAAGATTTTTCTAGAATTAATTGACGATTGCTTTCTTACGCAACACATTAAGGAACCAACGCGGGAAAATATTTTAGATTTAGTGTTAACTAACAGGGAAACACAAATTAATGACATCGAAATAGGGAGTGAGCTAGGGAACAGTGATCACAAAGAAATCAGATTTAGCATAGAATGGAATAGACCTGTAGGAGAAAATTCTGTTAAAGTGCCAGATTTTCGAAAAGCTGATTTTAATAGCCTTAGAAATTTTTTGGGTCAAATTGATTGGAAAGTCTTGGGTATGGGGTGGGGGCCGGTCTTGGAGCGAGACATGAACCCAGAGATAGGTGACGTAAATGGGGATTTCGATGTGGATTCAATATATAACTTATTTAAGAATATTCTAAACAAAGCACAGGAACGTAGTATACCATACAAATTGAATAGATCGAATACCAATGACCCAAAGTGGATAACAAAGAATTTGAAGAACCTTATAGGTTAAAAAGAGAGCTTGGTACAAAAGGATTAAAAATGGGGAGGTCACTTTAGAACAGGAATTCGTACAACTGGTTAGGAATGTTAAAAAAGAGATAAGGAAAGCAAAAAGAAACTATGAAGTTCGCATAGCAGGGGCAAGCAAAGACTAGTCCTAAAGGGTTTTTTTCAGTTATATCGTACTAAGACTAGGGAAAGGATAGGTCCATTAAAACTGAGAGAGGTCAAATAACAGATAGTGATGAAGAGATGAGTAGTATTTTTAATAAATATTTTGTATCTGTATTACTAAAGAGGAACTTAACAATATGCCTTCAGCCGAACAAGTCTATGTGGGTGGGGACGAGGACAGGTTGACGAGTTTAACAGTTACCAGGGAGGATGTTCTTAAACAAATAGTAAAACTCAAACCAAACAAATCCCCAGGGCCGGATGAAGTGTTTGCCAGGGTGCTTAAAGAATGCAAAGAGGAGCTTTGTGACCCACTGTCTACCATATTTAATAAATCAATAGAGTCAGGCAGAGTGCCAGAGTTTTGGAAAATTGCTAATGTGATACCAGTTTTTAAGAAAGGAGATAGATCACTTGCGTCAAACTATCGGCCAATTAGCCTAACGTCTATTGTGGGAAAGTTACTTGCATCTATAATAGCAAATACAATTCGTCTCCATCTTGAAAAACATAAATTAATAAATGAGTCGCAACATGGTTTTACAAATGGCCGTTCATGTTAACAAATTTGCTAACTTTTTATTCCAGCATAGTTGAGGCAGTTGATAGTGGTAAGGATTGTGATGTTGTGTACCTTGACTTTAGCAAAGCTTTTTGATACAGTGCCACATGAAAGACTGATTAAAAAGATAGAGTCTCATGGTATTGGGGGTGCTATATTAAGCTGGATTAGGGCATGGCTATACCAAAGGAAACAGAGAGTTAGTATAAATGGAATCAAGTCAGAGTGGGAAAATGTTGTAAGTGGAGTGCCTCAAGGCTCTGTCCTGGGACCTCTCTTGTTTATAATATATATAAATTATTTAGATTCAGGTTTGAGTAGCAACATTTGCAAATTTGCCGATGATACGAAAATCGGTAGGGAAATTAATTCGGAGGAGGACTCACTATCACTTCAAGTTGATCTAGATAGGGTTTTGAAATGGTCAAAGGATTGGCAGATGCAGTTTAACGCTGATAAATGTAAAGTTCTGAGGCTAGGTAATGATGATAGAGTTACAAGATACGAGCTAGATGGTGTTGAGATTGCAAAGTCGGATTGCGAAAGGGATCTGGGAGTTATGATTAGTAAGAATTTAAAACAAAAGGATCAATGCATAAATGTTCGTAATAAGGCAAATCGGACACTTGGATTTATTAATCGCACCGTTAGTAACAAGACACCTGGTGTGGTTCTCAAGCTATATCTTGCTCTAGTTAGGCCCCATTTAGATTATGCAATTCAGTTTTGGTCGCCATATTATAGAATGGATGTAAATTCACTTGAACGTGTCCAGCGTAGGATGACTAAGTTAATTCCCCAAATTAGAAATCTTTCATATGAAGAAAGATTAACAAAGCTTAAGTTGCATTCACTGGAAAGGCGAAGAGTTAGGGGTGACATGATAGATGTTTACAAGTGGGTGAATGGACATAACAAAGGGGATATTAATAGGGTATTAAAAGTATCAACACAAGACAGAACACGAAACAATGGGTATAAATTGGATAAGTTTAGATTTAGGAAAGACTTGGGTAAATACTGGTTCAGTAACAGGGTTGTTGATTTGTGGAACCAATTACCGCGTAACGTGCTGGAGGTGGGGTCCCTCGATTGTTTCAAGCGCTGGTTGGACAAGTATATGAGTGGGATTGGGTGGTTATAAATAGGAGCTGCCTCGTATGGGCCAATAGGCCTTTTGCAGTTACCTTTGTTCTTATGGATGAATGGACATAACGAAGGAGATATTAACAGGGTATTAAAAGTATCAATACAAGACAGAACTTGAAACAAAGGGCATAAATTGAATAAGATTAGATTTAGAAAAGACCTGGGTAAATACTGGTTCTGTTACAAGGTTGTTTGTTTGTGGAACCAATTACCGCGTAACCTGGAGAAGATGGGGGTCCCTCGATTGTTTCAAGTGCGGGTTAGACATATATATATGAGTGGTATTTGGTGGATATAAATAAGAGGTGCCTCGTATGGGCCAATTGTCCTTCTGCAGTTACCTTTATTCTTATTTTCTTATGATACGTTTAATACCCTATTAATATCCTATTTGATATATCTGTTCATCCGCTTTTACACCTCTATCATGTCACATCTAACTCTACGCATTTCCAGCTAATGTAATTTAAGCTTTGTCAATCTTCCTTCATATGAAAGGTTTCTAATATGCGGGATTAATTTTGTCATCCTACGCCGGACGCATTCTAGTAAATTTATATTCATTCTTTAGTACAGCGATCAAAACTGAACTGCATAATGGGGCCTAACCAGAGCAAGATATAGTTGAGGAACAGCACCAGGTGCCATGTTAGTAACGCTTCGATTAATAAATCCCAGGGTCCTATTTGCCTTATTACTACCATTTATGCATTGATTTTTCGTTTTAAGTTCATACTAATCTTAAATCCCGGATCCCTTTCGCAATTCAACCTCGCAATTTCAACACAATCTAGCTTGTATCTAGGAACTTTATCATCATTATCTAACCTTAAACTATTACATTTGTCAGCAATAAAGTCCATCTGCCAATCTTTTGACCTTTTCAAAACCCTATTTAGATCGTTTTGAAATGATAGAAAATCTTCTTCCGTGTATATATCTAACCCGATTATTTGTACCATCAGCAAATTTGAAAATATTGCTGCTCCAACCTGAATCTTAATCATTTATATATATTATGAATAACAGAGGGCCCAAGACAGAGACTTGAGGCGCTCCACTTACAACATTTTCCCGCTCTGACTTAACCCCATTTATACTAACTCTTTATTTTTTTTTTGGAATAGCCATGCGCTACTGTAAGCCTCTAGCTTTTGAATCAAGTTTTTCATGTGTTACTGTGTCAAGAGCTCTACTAAAGCCAAGATACACAACATCACAAACGTTATCACTATCAACTGCCTTAACTATGCTGGAAAAAAAGATAGCAAATTTGTTAAACATGAAAGACGTTGTAAAATCATGTTGTGGATCATTTATTAATCTAAATTTTTCAAGATGGAGACGAATGGTATTTGCAATTATCGATTCAAGTAACTTTCCCACAATAGCCGTTAGGCTAATTGGCCGAAAGTTTGATGAAAGTGGTCAATCTCCTTTCTTAAAAATTGGTAAAACATTAGCAACCTTCCACGACTCTGGCACTCTGCCTGAATAATGATTTGTTAAATATGGTACACAATGGCTCCCAATGCTTTTCTCCTCATTCTTGAAGCACCCTGGCAATCACTTCGTCTGGCTCTGGGAATTTGTTTGGCTTCAGTTTCACTTTTATTTAAGAACATCCTCCCTAGTAAGTACTAAACTAGTCAACCTATCCTCTTCCCCCATCCACATACACTTGTTTGGCTTAAAGTATAATGTTAAGTTCCTGTTTAGTAAATATAGAGATAAGATAATTATTAAAAATATTACTCATCTCCTCGTCATTATCAGTTATATGACCTGTCTCAGTTTTTAATGGACCTATAGTTTCCCTAATCTTTGTTCGATATAACTGAAAAAAACACTTTTAAGATTTGTCTTTGCTTGCTCTGCTATGCGAACTTCATAGTTTCTTTTTGCCCCCTCAGAACATCTTTTTAACATTTCTAACCAGTTGGACGAATTCTTGTTCTAAACTGATTCCCTATTCTTAATTCTTTTGTACCAAGCTCTCTTTCTACCTATAAAGTTCTTCAGATCCTTTGTTATTCATTTCGGGTCATTATTATTCGATCTATTCAATTTGTATGGTATTTTACGTTCCTTTGGTTTGCTAAGAATGCTTTTATATAAGTTATATTTTGAATCAACATCGTAATCCTTTTTTACATAACCTATCGTTGGGTTCACGTCTCGCTCCTAGACCAGCCCACCCCCCATGCCGAGTTCTTTCCAATTTATTAAAAAAAATTCTTATGCCATTAAAGTTAGGTTTTCGAAAATCTGACACTTTAACAGAATTTTCTCCTACAAATCTATTCCATTTTATGCTAAATCTGATTTCTTTGTGATCACTGTTCCCTAGCTCAATCCCTATTTCGATGTCATTTATTTGTGTTTTCCTGCTAGTTAACACTAGCCTAAAAGTCTAAAATATTCTTTTCCAGCGTCGGCACCTTAATGTGATGCTTAAGAAAGCAATCATCAATTAATTCTAAAAAATCTTCCATTCTGTCTAAGTTTGGTGGCCTGAATATATCCCTTATTATGAGATTTCTAGTTTTTTCGTTAAATTCTAGCCAAATAGTTTCTGTGTTTGACTCGGTTTTGTTTCCCTCTTTGAGACTACATTTCAAATTTTCCCAAACATATATGGCTACTCCCCCTCCTCGTCTAATATATCCATCTTTGTAAAATAGTTTAAATCCGTTTATTTGATATTCAGATAGTATTTCTCTGTTTTCTATATTCATACATGATTCGGTATGTGCAATTATATCTATTATTTCTGTGCAAACAAGAGGATTTAAGTAGTTTACGTTTGTTTCTTAGACTCCAAATGTTCTTGCAATATACCCTAAGTGTATTATTTTTATTATGATGCCCTTCTCTTTTCCCTGTTCATTTTGCCAATTTGTTGTCCCTAGTACGGCACATCCGTCGCCTAAGAACAGCCGCACAGACGTGCCAACCAAATAAGCGTCTCTACTATCAAAACAATGGGGAGTAAACGTGGTAAATGTTTGTCTTGTGTTAGACATAAAGCAAAGCCTAAACTGGCATTAGCATATATTAATGAGCACTGGTCTACATGAGTCATTTATTATTTAAAAGTACATAGAGTTTGGCAACAATTTTGGTATGAAATACTATACATTCATAATATCAGGGCTACAGTCAACAGCATCACATCACTTAACATGAATCAAGTTAGTACAGTTACATCTTGTGAAGTCACTGTATTATAAGCCACGTGTGGTTCCGGGTGTGCTTGCCGGGATCAAGGGTACTCCAGTACAGTGTAGACGAGGATGCTGGATGAAAACAAGTTCACCTTGAGAAAATATTAGCCACAGTTAAGTACGAAATTTTATGAGAAACCATAACAACAAACTGGTCGAAAACTCTTGCCATCAGATGATGATTTTCATCAGAATTCGGCGTCAATGCATCACGGTGATGCATTGCTGTGACTTGTTGACACAAGGGGGAGACTAAACTCCACTAAAGTGCCCCATTCTTATTGGTCTGGTTCCTTACAGCCATGTTATGTTTTTTCTGTATATTCTTCAGTTGTCTTTAATTTGTTATAAAGCCAACTATTGTTGTATAGGTAACTACCTAATGGATTTATACCTTGCAATAAACACTAGTTACTTTTGTTTTTACTTACATTGAGCTATTTTATTTTGTATATAATGAACTAGCTACATATATTACTTTAAGTGAGGCTATGCTAGGTTTTATACTAGGTTAAGTTAGGTTAGGCTAGAATGGAGTACAAAACTCCACAATCTGGTTCAAAGGACCATATATTTTTTTAAGCTTTCTGACTCCCTAAAGTTAAAATCTAATTACTAGAAAAAAGTAACTTAGATGTCTACAGTGACAGTAGTCATATCCAGTGGCCGCTACGAAACTGCTGTTTTCTTTGTGGTGTGGTGGACTGTATCTATGATCTGTGGTTTTTAGGTGGCTCTGTTTCAGAGTGATCCAACAGGAATGGTGCTGCTTTCATTTATCTGTCGGATGAAAATCTCCACTTTACCACTTAATGAACAAAATAGGAATATATAATGCAGCTAGCACTAATTCCAATACAAATTATTTTAGTCTATCCTTTTAATATGGTACCTTGCCACATATAAATTATATTATAAACAATGACAAGATTATTTAATTCTTTATTGCTTTGAAATTATCTATTGCAAATGAATACTTTAATTTATCTTTATGCAAATCATTATATATCAAATTTTTGTTAAATATTGATTAACCTAGTTAGTATATTTTTATTTTAGTTGCAAGTAATTTACTGACTGAAGTAAGCTTGTAAACTCATGGTATAATCGCACTTGCAATTAATGAGGTTAGTGACACAAAGATATTGGATCCAATCTCTATTGTTACTACACGGCAAACCTCCCTTATTTTGTTTAGATGCAGGTACAGAGATCTGTGTTATTGTGCTAAGACTTTACCCTCTTGTTGGGCCAGAGCGTGTAGTGTTGTTCACTACCGATGTTGAAGTGATGTTGTAATGGCATCTGCTGGACTCCCTCGGCTCTTGGCTCAAGGTGTGGCTCACATTTCACTCACACATTCATCTTTCACGCACCTATCTTTTTAAACAGTGTGTGTGAACACTTAAATTAGTTTATTTGTAGTTTACACCACTAACCAAAGGCCCACAGTTGTAAAACGGCTAAAACTAAGCGTGTCCGACCGTAGAGTGTCCACATGTGGTGGTGTAAATATTTATTCATGTGTGAGGAAGTGTGGCTTTGAGGCTAGGTAATGAGGAAAGAGGGCAGAGGTGGATTCCCTGCGGAAGAAGCTACGACAGATAAAGGAGCTAAGACAGACGAAACACCGTCAAGAAGAAGCGAATGAGGAACACAGCAGTAGAAAGTCATCGACATGGAATGTCGTAAATGACATGGGTCTTAAGAAGACTTTAACAAGGCCACCTACAGATATCATAAGGACTTCCAACCTCCTGTGCTGGAGGACGAATTCTGTGTGCAGACGGTAGTGCCCTCGAAAGTCAAGACAACGAAAGGAGCTCAGGCCCCTCAAGGTGCTCACAAAATAAAGGTAGTACCTAAGCAAATTTTGGTTGTTGGAGATTCTCAGGTGAGGTGTCTGGACAGAACTTTTTGTGCCAGAAATAGGGGAAACAGGTTAAGGGTTTGCTATCCGGGATCAGGAATTGGTCATATTGTTAACAACATGGACGATATAAGTGCTGGAAATGCGAACAAACCCGTTATTTGTATCAGTGCCGGTGAAAATGATGTTAGACAAGTTAGGAGTGAGGAACTCATACAGAGGTTTAAGACAGCCATAAAATTAGTTAGGAGCAAACGAGGAATCCCGATTTCCAAGAAAAGGAGTTGGAAATGAATGGTCGTCGAGGGCACTTGGTGACAATTGCCGACTGGACAAATATTGCAAATCAAATGCAATATCATTCATAGATAACTGGAAGCACTACTATGGAAGAAATTACATGTAAGCTCGGGATGGGGTGCATTTATCCAAGGCTGGAGTTGTTTCTGTTGCCAACTAGTTAGAACCTGTAGTATGAGGGGTTTGTTTACGTTTAAACTGTTAGTAGATAGTAGTATGGGAATTGATATGGAGAAAGGATGAATTATAAGTACATGTTTGCGGGAGAAACAACTTGGTAAAATGTTCAGGGAAGGAGTGGAGCCTTGTTACGAACCCGGATCCAACGTCCGAACCTGGAGCAGTGACAACCACGCCATCTGTGGGTCAGCTCCCGAAACCCCCGCCAAACGGACGACGACACCTGGTGAGGACAGCGTGTACTGGCCTCGAGGACCAGTTTCCAGTCTGGTTCAGCACTCTACACCGCCGCTCCTGACCTCTGGTGAGGTGGTGCTCCGACGACAGCGCCATCTATGGACTGGATACGTCAGGTGTTTGTGTCTGAGCCCGTAAGTGTGGTGTATTAGTGTCCCGGTTATTGATGACGTGTCTGTTTACAGAGCCGACCTGGGACCACTGTGATGGAAGTGGAGTCAGTCTACCCGAGGCAGCCAGTCTCCATACGGTGAAGTTTGCTGCAGCTGTTGTGACGTCGTACCCCCGGAAGAACACTGTGGTGTGTTAGCCTGCCAGTGGAGTGGCAGTGAAAGGATTTACCCGGGACCGACTGTTGGAGACGATAATCCACTGGGGTATTGAGGACAGGAGGGTGATTTGTGATATCACACGAGACTCCTGTCTAGGGCGTACCCCTCATATCGTTCGTGGAGTGCCCGTACCAGCCTTGGTGGCTCAGTACCTGCCAGCAGACCAGCTGGACGTGTGGTTGACGGCCTCCACGACGGTGCCCCCAGTGGACCTGCGTTTTGGCTGACCTGTGGCCCGGGTAGGCTCGGCATTCTCAGAGGACACGTCGTGAGGCCACGAAGAAAGCACCAAGGACTCAGCACCAAGTGGTGTGGCACCAGCGTCTTCAGCAGAAGACCACGATGAAGGATTAATCCCCTTGTATAGTGTTAATACCCTCTCCCTGTGCACTCATTTATTTTATATATTTAAACGGTGATGGTGAACATTATAATATTAAGTTCTTAACTTTCTTTCCCTACTCCCTTTTAAGTTACTTGCGTCACGGATCTCATCCCTTGATAGCCACTACTGGCTTGGGAACGGATACATATATCTTCCTCTAACAACATCAGAGTGAGAACCCCGTTGCGTCCCGAGAGGGCCGTAACAAGCCTCAAAATAACAATACACTTAGGGTATATATCACGAACAGAAGAAGTCTAAGAAACAAAATAAACGATTTAAATGCACATAAAAAAATAAAAAAAAATAAACGATTTAAATGCACATGAAAAAAATAGATATTATTGCACTTACCGAAAAGTGGATGAATGTGGAAAATTGAGAACTATTAACTAAATATCAAATAAATGGATTTAAACTATTTCACACAATTAATATATTAGACAAGGAGGGGGAGAAACCATATGTGTTAGGGAAAATTTGAAATGTATTCTCAAAGAGGGAATCAAAACTGAGCAGCACACAGAAACTATTTAGATAGAATTAACCGAAAAAGCACACAATCTTATAATAGGAGTTATATTCCGGCCACCAAATTTAGACAGATTTGTAGCAAAGCATCTATGGGATGAAATATCTGGAGCATTTAGGTCTAACAGTATTTGTGTCATGGGGCGACTTTAATTTTATTGGAATGAACTGGATTAATAGAACAGGGATAAACGAAGCAGGAGATTTTATGTAATTAATAAACGAATGCTTTCTTACGCTACACATTAAGGAGCCAACGCGGGAAAATAATATTTTTGATTTAATGTTAGCAAACAGGGAAGCACAAATTATTAACATAGAAGTAGGGAATGAACTAGGGAACAGTGATCACAACGAAATCAGATTGACCATGGAATGGATTAGATCTGCAGGGGAAAATTCTGTTAAAGTGCCAGATTTTCGAAAAGCTGATTTTAGCAGGGCAGGGCAAGCAAAGGCAAATCCTAAAGTTTTTTTTCAGTTATATCGAACAAAGGTTAGGGAAAGAATAGGTCCATTTGAAACTGAGACAGGTCAGATAACGATAATGACGAAGAGATGAGTGGTATTTATAGTAAATATTTTATCTCTGTATTTACTAAAGAAGAACTTAACTCTATGTTTTCAGCCGAACAGGTTTATGTAGGTGAGGGACGAGGACAGGTTGACTAGTCTAACCGTTACCAGGGAAGATATTATTAAACAAATAGTGAAACTCAACCCAACCAAATCCCAAGGGCCAGATAAAATGTTTGCCAGGGTGCTTAAAGAATGCAAAGAGGAGCTTTGCGATCCATTATCTATCATATTTAATAAGTCATTAGAGTCAGGCAGAGTGCCAGAGTCGTGGAAGGTTGCTAATGTGGTACCAATTTTTAAGAAAGAAGATAGATCACTTGTGTCAAACTATCGGCCAATTAGCCTAACGTCTATTGTGGGAAAGTTACTTGAATCGGTAACTGCAAATACCATTCGTCTTCATCTTGAAAAACATTATTAAGAGTCACAACATGGTTTTACAAATAGCAGGTTCATGTTTAACAAATTTGCTATCATTTTTTCCAGCATAATTGAGGCAGTTGATAGTGGTAAGGTTTGGGATGTTGTGTACCTTGACTTCAGCAAAGCTTTTGATACAGTGCCACATGAAAGACTGATTTAAAAGATAGAGAGAGACTCATGGTGTTGGGGGTGATATATTAAGTTGGATTAGGGCATGGCTATACTGAAGGAAACAGAGTTAGTATAAATGGGGTTAAGTCAGGGTGGGAAAATGTTGTAAGTGGAGTGCCTCAAGGCTCTGACTTGGGTCCTCTGTTATTTATAATATATATAATGATATTGATTCAGGTTTGAGTAGAAACATTTACAAATTTGCCGATGATACAAAAATCGGTAGGGAAATAAACACGGAAAAAGTAATCACTATCACTTCAAGTCGATCTAAATAGGGTTTTGAAATGGTCAAAAGATTGGCAGATGCAGTTTAATGCTAATAAATGTAAAGTTTTGAGGCTAGGTAATGATGAGTTACAAGATACGAACTAGATAATGTTGAGATTGCGAATTCGGATTGCGAAAGAGATCTGGAAGTTATTATTATTAAGAATTTAAAAACAAAAGATCAATGCATGAATGTTCGTAATAAGGCAAACAGAACACTGGGATTTATTAATCAAAGCGTTAGTAACAAGACACCTGATGTTGTTCTTCAGCTATAACTTGCTCTGGTTAGGCCCCATTTAAATTATGCAGTTCAGTTTTGGTCGTCATACTAAAGGATGGATATAAATTCTTTCGAACGTATCTAGCGTAGGACAAAGTAAATTCCTGAATATAGAAACCTGTAATATGAAGAAAGTTGCTGTTGCTGTTTTAGATTTAGCTACTCAGAACGAAGTGTCCATGTAGCACGGGCTACGTTGATCCCGTAATTGAGTATGGTTATTCGCGATAACCTTATTACTGTGATATTTGGGTCTAAGTTTAAAATGGAGGTGGGGATTCCTCCGTTTTCTCGGTTTATTTTTCGCTTCTGTTTTAGTTCCTTGGTTTTAGTCTTGTTTTTATAACATTATCTTGGTAGCGGATGTAGATGCTGAATGCTCACTAGTGAGTCCCATTCCTCAACGGCTTTTCTAATCATTGTAGTCGCGGTGGAATGTGCATCTAATGCAGTTGCTGTCGTTGGATTAATGCTGAGTTTGATGCGCAGGGCTTCAGTTGCTTCACATTCCAGTAAGTAAAGCAATAGTGACGCCTCTGCTTCTGTTTCACAGATATGACACTCTTTAACTATTGGGTTCATTACTTCCCAGCAGCACTTGTAATCAAGTCTGAGTCTGTGTATGGCAACTGCAATGTTTCTGGATATCATTTTACCAGGCTTGAAGAGGAGTAACCAGTGGCTTGTTCGTATCATATCGCATTGGATCTTCCTACCGCTACTCTGTGGCGACTTTTGATAGTTGAGAGTATTTTCTTCTTGATTTGCTCCTTAATCTGTGAAAAATTTGGAGGTATTTAAACCTGTACAACAGGTAGAGCAGTGGCAGTTTTTGCTAGTGAGTCAGCCTTTTCATTACCATCTATGCCAATGTGACTTGGTATCCAATTTAGGGTGATTGACAGCGATAGATTATGGGCTTCTTTTCCTATATGTTGAATTTCTGTGAGGAGTTGTATATTATCTCTGTGCTAACTGGATAACAATGCCTGGAGCGAAGATTTAGAGTCTGTATAAATGAAGACATCATGTAAATTATTCCCAATTGTATAGTTTATTGCCTCCTTTAGGGCATATAACTTTGTTTGCAATGTTGAGCACCCACTATTCATGCTCCAGTAAGCTTCATGGTTGGGAGTGTAAACTGCTGCCCCAGCAGAACCTTTTTCTTGATCAACTGATCCGTCTGTGAAGATGTGAGTCGTTATAGGTCTTGAAATGGTTTCCATTTCTTGTTCTATGACTGCTTTGAGCCTCTGCGAGTCACATGCTGATTTTTTAACTGATAATCCTTCAATGATTATCTTTAGACTTGATTCTTCCCATGGAGGAGGCTGCCGTAAGCGTTGATATGGTCTATCTTCCCCTTTGCTTTTAATGGTACATTTCAAGTCCACTTTCTCTAGAATCTTGACCAGATTATCCGTCCATGCACTTGTTCTAAATTGAAGGTTTCTCTGCAGCGATCTGTGTAAGCTGTCTTTGATTGACAGTCTGACGGTGGTTCCAACAAGTTTTGTTGTTATGGTGGCTATCCTTTGTTTTATCCTGTTTTCTAATGCTGGTAAGTTGGTTTCCATTCTTAGATTCTCTCGACGCGTCCATATAGGTGCCCTCAGCATTTTTCTGATGGCATAATTTTCAGACACTTCCAGTGTCTCCCATTGGTTATCACTGAGGGATGTAAGAGCAGGAGCAGCATAGTCAGTGAGTGATCTAACTGCTTGAACGTAGTACATTTTGAGTACTGGTAGAGATGCACCATCTCTAAGACTTGTCAGGCAGCGCAAAGCTGAGTTTCTGGCTTTACAACGTTGCCGAAGATATTAAATTTCTTGAGTGAATTTCAACTGGCTGTCTATTATGACTCCTAGGTATTGAAAAGAGGTAACCACTCAATTTCATGTCCTTGTATTGCGAATGTACTTAGACCCAAATATCACAGTAACAAGGTTATCGCGAATAACCGAACTCAATTACGGGCTCACCGTAGCCCGTGCTACATGGACACTTTGTTCTGAGTACTTAAATCTAAAACAACAACAACAACTTCCTAAGGAGTATGCAGCGAGCTCCACAACACCGACATATGCAAGAATCTGCATAAAGAAGGCAAATAAATCAAAGCAAAATGCCCAAACTGCGGGATACACATCACGCCTGGAACAAACGATGTCCAGAAACAGTAAAAAGAATACTAGCTTTCGGATCTACCCAGCAATCCAAAGTCACAACTTCTAGATCACAATCTACCAGACCCTCGGTTAAAAGCCAGTGGTACACTCTTCGGTACGTCCGAATAAATGAAGATCAGCAACAGACTAACGCGCCAATTCTTTCTAGTTTGAGCAAGAACAGGGCCTCCAACAACTTGAGAAAACAAAGCACTACTCCACAAGGCAACAACAACAGAATAAATTAGGACAGCAAAGCGAATATACCTTCTATTGCCTCCAAAACCTCCCAAGGAAAACTGATGATCCCTACATCATCAAATGCCCCAGTAGCTAGATGTACCAAAGACGCTTCAACCCAACCAAGAGTCTCCTCACCCACCAAGAAAAAGTCTCCACTCCAGCCAAGTAGACACAAGCCGTCGGGAAAATCAGCACTTAAAAACTACCATGGATTCAATGATTCCACTATAACGAAATAATGGACAATCTCAATATTATACAATGGAATATTCAAAGATTCAAAAACAAAGCACAAACACTCAGAGCAGTGCAGGCGATGAGTCACAATAACGTGTACTTAGTACACGTTAATAACGTGGCTGAAGTATGTTGACCAGACCACACACTAGAAGGTGAAGGGACGACGACGACTTGAGAATGGTCCAGGACGGACCGAAACGTCGTCGTTCCTTCACCTTCTAGTGTGTGGTCTGGTCAACTCAGAGCAGTGCTTCTCAAGAACAACATTGATATTGTTGTACTTCAAGAAACACTCAACCAGGCCTGAAAGAAATATCATTATCACAGGATATCAATGTTTCCACTGCCCTATTGCACAAGGTGGCACCAGAGGCATTTCAATTCTAGTAAGAAATCTTATCGATTCCACGGCAATCACAGACCTGCCCAACTGTGACGAGAACGTCGAAATTATGGGAGTTAACCTCACTATAAGAAACTCAATGCTATCAATCTTCAATGTTTACAGAAGCCATAGAGAACATGACATGGATCTCTCTCCAATCTTCGAAATAACAGTCACTACACCTACTATCATCTCTGGCGACTTCAACGCTCATAGTGAATTACTATTTGATTCACCAAGAACCGACGCCAACGAAAAACATATTGAACACCTTTTGGATGAAGTGCCGGAAATTAGTCTGCTTAACTCGACGGAACCAACCCTCACTGGTGGGGGAAAGCTGGAAACGTTTGTTTCCACCAGTATTTATGAGTTGTTATTGGTCAGTTGATCATGTTCTGACTAGTGATCACTTTGTTACAAAAACAGTTATTAATATAGCACTACCTCCCAGACCTCCAGCTTCCGAGCCCGAATGGGACTTTATCAAAGCAGATGGGACGAAGTTTCAGGAATCTCTCGAAACTTGACACCAAAACTACATTCCTCCTGACAACACCGAAGAAAGGAAGAAGATTTAGTAAATGCAATACATAGAGCAACAAATCACGCCATCCCCAAGAGGAAAACAATTACCCAACAACATAAGGACCATTTATATTACTGTGATAGGATTAAAGGACTACATAACAGATTAAACTGTGCACGAAAGAATTTCAGGAAAGATAGAACCGAAGCTAATCTAAGACTTCTTAGAGCTGTCCGAGATCATGTGCACGAAGAAACAGCAAAAATCAGAGAAGGAAAATGGCTCGAGTGGTGTGCCAAGCTAAATCAGCATACGTCCTTGGGCGACATCTGGAGGCAGATCAACTAGGACAATGGAAAATCGCCTCCTGCTCCGCCGCACCATGTTCATCCAGAGCAAGAAGCAGAAAATTTAGCAAATCTATTTGCTTCAAGAACCAGTTCCATTCAACTTCCTCAAGCAACTCTGACTCACCAACAAAGACTTCAAGCAGCAAGATAGAAAAAAATAGATGATGCTTTAACCTTACCTGACGAACTAGACCAACCTTTCAAACTGAAAGAACTCAGAAGTGCTACAAACGAACCTAAAAATACAGCTCCAGGCGAGGACAAAATCACTTACAACATGATAGCCAAGCTAGGAGAAAAGGGTGAAGAAGCCTTTTTGAATCTCATCAAGAGAATATGGGTGACAAGAACTCGACCACTTTCTTGTAACAGTGCAATTATAGTTCGCATTCCAAAAAATAAAGACCCAGGAAATCCAAGACCCATCTCATTAACAAGCTGTCTGGCCAAAACTGCAGAAAGAACGACCCTTAATCGAATTGAATGGAAAGCCAACCCACTACACCAGAATATGTTTGCTTACAGAAAAGGTTTTGGAACCACAGAATGCCTTTCCTATTATCTTGGTGGCGCCTTACCTCCCTCCTGGATAAAATCAATGACAAACCTGGAATCATTATTTTTCTAGACCTTGAAAAAGCCTTCGAGTTAGCCAGTGCTCCAGCTACACTGTGCTGTCTTGTGGATAAGGAAATCAAAGGACACGCTCTTGCCTTTGCCAAAGGAAGCCTGCTTAACCGAGAAGCTAAAGTCAAATTCCAAGGAAAAACATCGACCTCAAAGAGACTGGAAAATGGAACTCCGCAGGGAGGAATACTAAGCCCCTTCCTCTTCAACTGTCTCATGGAACAATTCATGAAGCTCAAGTTACCAAAAGCCAAACTTCTTAACTATGCAGACGACTTTATGGTCATCAACAGTGGCAAAGGCGCAAGGAACCATGCGCAAAAATGCCTAGATATTATCGGCAGGGAAGCGGTACACACAGCAGTGAAAATAAACAGCAATAAAACAAAAGCAATGGCCGTTAAAATGAGAACTCAAAGCAATTCAGACTGGCAATACAAGGACATGAAATTGAGTGGGTTACCTCTTTTCAATACCTAGGAGTCATAATAGACAACCAGTTGAAATTCACTCAAGAAATAGAATATCTTCGGCAACGTTGTAAAGCCAGAAACTCAGCTTTGCGCTGCCTGACAAGTCTTAGAGATGGTGCATCTCTACCAGTACTCAAAATGTACTAAGTTCAAGCAGTTAGGTCACTCATTGACTATGCTGCTCTTACTCTTACATCCCCCAGTGATAACCAATGAGAGAAACTGGAAGTGTCTCAAAATAATGCTCTCAGAACAATGCTGGGAGCACCTATATGGACGCGTCGAGGGAATCTAAGAATGGAAACCAACTTACCAGCATTAGAAAACAGGATCAAACAAAGGATAGCCACCATAACAACAAAACTTATTGGAACCACCGCCAGACTGTCAATCAAAGACAGCTTACACAGATCGCTTCAGAAAAACCTTCAATATAGAACAAGTACATGGATGGATAATCTGGTCAAGATTCTAGAGAAAGTGGACGAAATGTACCATTAAAAACAAAGGGGAAGATAGACTATATCAACACTTTCGGCAGCCTCTTCCATGGGAAGAATCGAGTCTAAAGATAGTCATTGAAAGATTATCAGTTAAAAAATCAGCATGTGTCTCGCAGAGGCTCAATGCGGTCATAGAACAACAAATGAAAACCCTCTAGAGACTTACAACGACTCACATTTTCAGAGACGAATCAGTTGATCATGAAAGAGGTTCTGCTGGGGCAGCAGTTTACACTACCAACAATGAAGCTTACTGGAGTATGAATAGTGGGTGCTCAACATTGCAAACAGAATTATGTGTCCTGAAGGGGGCCATTAACTATACAATTGGGAATAACTTACATGATGTCATCATTCATACCGACTCTAAATCTTCGTTCCAGGCATTGTTATCCAGTTAGCACAGAGATAATATACAACTCCTCACAGAAATCCAACATATAGGAAAAGAAGCCCATAATCTATGGCTGTCAATCACCCTAAATTGGATACCAAGTCACATTGGCATAGATGGTAATGACAAGGCAGACTCACTAGCAAAAACTGCCACCTGCTGAACCTGTTGTACAGGTTCAAATACCTCCAAGTTTTTCACAGATTAAGAAGCAAATAAAAAAGAAAATACTCCCAACTATCAAAAGTCGCCAAAGAGCCAAAGTAGCGGAAGGAAGATCCACTGCGATATGGTACGAACAAGCCACTGGTTACTCCTCTTCAAGCCTGGTAAAATGATATCCAGAAACATTGCATTAGCCATACACAGACTCAGACTTGGTTACAAGTGCTGCTGGGAGGTAATGAACCCAATAGTTAAAGAGTGTCATATTTGTGGAACAGAAGCAGAGGCGTCACTATTGCACTACTTACTGGAATGTGAAGCGACTGAAGCCTTGCGCATGAAACTCAGCATTAATCCAACGGCAGCAACTGCATTAGACGCATATTCCACCGCGACTACAATGATTAGAAAAGCCGTTGAGGAATGGGACTCACTAGTGAGCATTCTGCATCTACATCTGCTACCAAGATTATGTTATAAAAACAAGACTAAAACCAAGGAACTAAAACAGAAGCGAAAAATATACCAGGGAAAACGGAGGAATCCTCACCTCCATTTAAAACTTTGACCCAAATATTACAGTAACAAGGTTATCGCGAATAACCGAATTCAATTATGGGCTCACCATAGCCCGTGCTACATGCACACTTCGTTCTGAGTAGCTAAATCTAATACAACAACAACCTCCCTCATCACAATCGACTTGAGAATGGTCCTCGACGGACCGAAACGTCATCGTCTCTTCACTTTGTAGTATGTTGTTTGGTCAACATATTTCAGCCACGTTATTGTGACTCCTCGTCTGCAGTTGTTACTTGTGCACCAAATACGCCTCCTGTGAGCGTAAGATACTTGTGCACACATACTCATTATGGGAGCGATGTGCGCCCCAAATTCAGCCTATGTGGTAGTTATTTGTTCACTTCGTATTCATTCTGTGAGCAGTAGTTACTTGTGGACCCCATACTCATCCTGTGAGGGGTCCTTACATGTGTACCCCATACTCATCCTCTGATTGGTAGTTAATTGTGCACCCCCATGCTCATCTTGTGAGGGGGTATTTACTTGAACACTTCATACTCATCCTGTGAGCAATAGTTAACTGAGCACACCATACTCATCCTGTGAGCGGTAGTTACTTGTGCATCCCATCCTTATCCAGTGAGGATAGTTAGTTGTGCGCTCCATATTCAATCTAGAAGCAGTAGTTACCTTTGCTCCCAATACGCCTCCTGCGAGTGAAAGAAAGTTGTACACCCTATTCGCATCCTGTGTGTGGTAGTTAGTTACCTGTGCACTCAATAATCATCCTGTGAGCAGTAGTTACTTGTGCACCATATAATCATTCTGTAAGCGGTAGTTACTTGTCCACCCCATACTCATTATGTGAGTAGTAGTTACTTGTGCACTTCAAACTCATTCTGTGAGCTTAAGTAATTGTGCACCCCATACCTATCCTGTGAGCGGTATTTATTTGTGCATTCAATACTCATCATGTGAGCGATAGGTACTTGTGCACCCCATACTCATTCTGTGATCGGACATTACTTGTGAACCCGTACTCATCCTGTGAGCGGTATTTACTTGTGCACCCCATACCCATCCTATGAGTGGTAGTTACTTGTGTATCACAGCCTCTTTTTGTGAGCAGTAGTTACATGTGTGCCCCATACTCAGCCTATGAGCAGTATTTACTTGTGCACCCCGTACTCATTCCTGTGAGCGGTAGTTATTTGAGGACCCTACATTCATTCTGTGAATGCTAGTTACTTATGCACTTAAAATTCATCATGTGACGGTAGTTACTAATGCAGCCCATTCTTATTCTCTAAGCACTATAAATTTATGCACCCCATACTCATCCTTTAAGCAGTAGTCACGTGTGCACCCAAAACTCATTGAGTGAGCAGTAGTTAGTTGTCCACCCTGTATTCATTCTTTGAGCGGTAGTTACTTGTGCACCCCATACTTATCCTTTGAATTTTAGTTACTTGTGCATTCCATACTCATCATATCATTTGAACGGTAGTTATTTATTCACCCTATACTTATCCTGTGAGCGGTAGTTACTTGTGCACCCTTTATTCATTCTGATAGCAGTAGTTACTTGTGTACTTTTATCGGCCCCCAATATATAATGGTTATAGTGAGGTGAACCTACAGCATCACTGGAAAATATAGCCTGGCCAAATATCAATAAGTGTCTAAGGAAAGTTAAAGGGTAGCAAAAAATATTCCAGTTTACTGGGCATAAAACATTAGTCACCATACCATCATAAAACAGTACAATCTCTAATTACTTACACACTGTTACTTATCCAGCTTCTCAAGCTGGGCATGATCATCAACAGGTCTCAAAACTGCATACAATCAGCACTAGCTGACACCAGGCTCTATCCTGGCGCAGTGGGACTCTAACGCCTATTATGCTGCTAATACCAGTACAGGATGGTGGTGTCACAATAATTAACAAATGAGGAATGAAGAATCAATATCATGTACATATACAGCACAATAGCATCACTTAAAATCTTTAAGTACCCAATTCACACTGACATATAAAGCATCTACCCCCTGGTATAAATGATGCACAACGGTAGAAATAATCCATAGTATACATTACTACAACATGACAAATATCCAGCAGTCAATTAACACAAAAAGGTCGCAAAACCCGTAGCGCCAAAACATGCGCTCGACTGAGAAGATCAAAAGAGAGTGCCCGCCCAGAGCCAAGCAGGTCGGTAGCGACATTGTTTCCACATCTACGAGTCAGCTGACTCCTCTCTTTCAAATATCTCAAGCTCATATACAGACATATCTCGATCAAGAACTTCTCATTCATAATATAACTAAACAAAGATTATAATACACAACCTTACATAATATTTCATATCAATAATTCAATACATTAAAGATTATATCATGATATATAAACATGTCAACAGAGAATTCATATTCAAGACGTTACCGGTCAGCAGTTATACATAAGTATACATGAATAAAATATAAAGTACATATATATATATATATATATATATATATATATATATATATATATATATATATATATATATATATATATATATATATATATATATATATACACATATATATATATATATATATATATATATATATATATATATATATATATATATATATATATATATATATATATATATATATATATATATATATGTCGTACCTAGTAGCCAGAACGCACTTCTCAGCCTATTATGCAAGGCCCGATTTGCCTAATAAGCCAAGTTTTCATGAATTAATTGTTTTTCGACTACCTAACCTACCTAACCTAACCTAACCTAACTTTTTCGGCTACCTAACCTAACCTAACCTATAAAGATAGGTTAGGTTAGGTAGGGTTGGTTAGGTTTGGTCATATATGTACGTTAATTTTAACTCCAATAAAAAAAATTGACCTCATACACAATGAAATGGGTGGCTTTATCATTTCATAAGAAAAAAATTTGAGAAAATATATTAATTCTGGAAAACTTGGCTTATTAGGCAAATCGGGCCTTGCATAGTAGGCTGAGAAGTGCATTCTGGCTACTAGGTACGACATATATATATATATATATATATATATATATATATATATATATATATATATATATATATATATATATATATATATATATATATTTTATTAAATATGACCGAAAAAGTAAGATTAATAATTCTAACACGAATTTTCTCAATCTTTCGTACATTATGCTTCACTGTTGGAGGTAAATCAAAAATCACTTCTCCAAAATTCATTTTTATTTCTAGTCTGACGCGACACGGGCGCGTTTCGTAAAACTTATTACATTTTCAAAGACTTCACAAATACACAACTGATTAGAACGTATCTCTGATTTTATATCTACATTTGAGTGAGGTGGGAGGGATGATGTGGCATTAACACAAGACCGAACACGAGGGGATATTAATAGGGTATTAAAAGTATCAACACAAGACAGAACAGAAACAATGGGTATTGAATAGAAGTGTTTGTAGAAAGCCTATTGGTCCATATTTCTTGATGCTTCTATATTGGAGCGGAGTCTTGAGGTGGGTAGAATATAGATGTAAAATCAGAGATACGTTCTAATCAGTTGTGTATTTGTGAAGTCTTTGAAAATGTAATAAGTTTTACGAAACGCGCCCGTGTCGCGTCAGACTAGAAATAAAAATGAATTTTGGAGAAGTGATTTTTGATTTACCTCCAACAGTGAAGCGTAATGTACGAAAGATTGAGAAAATCCGTGTTAGAATTATTAATCTTACTTTTTCGGTCATATTTAATAATATATATATATATATATATATATATATATATATATATATATATATATATATATATGACTGAAAACTCATACCCCAGAAGTGACTCGAACCCATACTCTCAGGAGCAACGCAACTGGTAACTACAGGACGCCTTAATCCGCTTGACCAACACGACCGGACATAAGGAAGTGATAGTCGAAGCTATTTGAACCACTTCCCCGCCGGCACTCAGATGGTAATCTTGGGCATAGCATTTTATCAAATCACCTAATTCTTTGGGGCACACGTGAGGAACACAAATGCGAACAAGCCTGAATGGTCCCCAGGACTATATGCGACTGAAAACTCACACCCCAGAAGTGACTCGAACCCATACTCCCAGGAGCAACGCAACTGGTAACTACAGGACGCCTTAATCCGCTTGACCAACACGACCGGACATAAGGAAGTGATAGTCGAAGCTATTTGAACCACTTCCCCGCCGGCACTCAGATGGTAATCTTGGGCATAGCATTTTATCAAATCACCTAATTCTTTGGGGCACACGTGAGGAACACAAATGCGAACAAGCCTGAATGGTCCCCAGGACTATATGCGACTGAAAACTCACACCCCAGAAGTGACTCGAACCCATACTCCCAGGAGCAACGCAACTGGTAACTACAGGACGCCTTAATCCGCTTGACCATCATGACCAGACATAAAGAAGTGATAGCCGAAGCTATTTGAACCACTTCCTCGCTGGCACTCGGATGGTAATCTTGGTAATCATAGCATAAAATGCTATGCCCAAGATTGTGTTGCTCCTGGGAGTATGGGTTCGAGTCACTTCTGGGGTGTGAGCTTTCAGTCGCATATAATCCTGGGGACCATTCAGGATTGTTCACATTTGTGTTCCTTACATGTGCCTCAAAGAATGAAGGTGATTTGATAAAATGCTATGCCCAAGATCCGAGTGCCGGCGGGGAAGTGGTTCAAATAGCTTCGGTTATCACTTCGGCTATATATATGTCGTACCTAGTAGCCAAAACGCACCTTCTCAGCCTACTATGCAAGGCCCGATTTGCCTAATAAGCCAAGTTTTCATGAATTAATTGTTTTTCGACTACCTATCCTAACCTAACCTAACATTTTCGGTTACCTAACCTAACCTAACCTATAAAGATAGGTTAGGTTAGGTTAGGTAGGGTTGGTTAGGTTCGTTCAAATATCTATATTAATTTTAACTCCAATAAAAAAAAATTGACCTCATACATAATGAAATGGGTAGCTTTATCATTTCATAAGAAAAAATTTGAGATAATATATTATTTCAGGAAAACTTGGCTTATTAGGCAAATCGGGCCTTGCATAGTAGGCCGAGAAGAGCGTTCTGGCTGTTAGGTACGACATATATATATATATATATATATATATATATATATATATATATATATATATATATATATATATATATATATATATATATATATATATATATTGGTGTATACTGGCAGCAGGTTTTCTTTCAAACAAGTTTCATTGAATATGACCGCATATTCTGTATTTATTATTTTCTGGTTTAGGGCTTCTATCCCTCTAACTATTTTCTTAGCATCAGGGCTTAATTGAAATAGGAGTTCTCCAAAACTCATTTTCGTACTTTTAAGGTGAAGAAAAGAAGTGATTTACTATAGAGTGTATAGAGTGTCATGAAAACTTGGCTTATTAGGCAAATTGGGCCTTGCATAGTAGGCTGAGAAGTGCGTTCTGGCTACTAGGTACGACATAAATATATATATATATATATATATATATATATATATATATATATATATATATATATATATATATATATATATATATATATATATATATATATATATTGGTGTATACTGGCAGCAGGTTTTCTTTCAAACATGTTTCATTGAATATGACCGCATATTCTGTATTTATTATTTTCTGGTTTAGGGCTTCTATCCCTCTAACTATTTTCTTAGCATCAGGGCTTAATTGAAATAGGAGTTCTCCAAAACTCATTTTCGTACTTTTAAGGTGAAGAAAAGAAGTGATTTACTATAGAGTGTATAGAGTGTCATGAAAACTTGGCTTATTAGGCAAATTGGGCCTTGCATAGTAGGCTGAGAAGTGCGTTCTGGCTACTAGGTACGACATAAATATATATATATATATATATATATATATATATATATATATATATATATATATATATATATATATATATATATGTCGTACCTAGTAGCCAGAACTCACTTCTCAGCCTACTATTCAAGGCCCGATTTGCCTAATAAGCCAAGTTTTCATGAATTAATATATTTACTATAATTTTTTTCTTATGAAATGATAAAGCTACCCTTTTCACTATGTATGAGGTCAATTTTTTTTATTGGAGTTAAAATTAACGTAGATATATGACCGAACCTAACCAACCCTACCTAACCTAACCTAACCTATATATATAGGTAAGGTTAGGTTAGGTAGCCAAAAAAAGCTAGGTTAGGTTAGGTTAGGTAGGTTAGGTAGACGAAAAAACATTAATTCATGAAAACTTGGCTTATTAGGCAAATCGGGCCTTGCATAGTAGGCTGAGAAGTGAGTTCTGGCTACTAGGTACGACATATATATATATATATATATATATATATATATATATATATATATATATATATATATAAATATATATATATATATATATATATATATATATATATATATATATATATATATATATATATATATATATATATATATATATGCGAACAAGCCTGAATGGTCCCCAGGACAATATGCAACTGAAAACTCAGTTGCTGAGTTTTCAGTTGCATATTGTCCTGGGGACCATTCAGGCTTGTTCGCATTTGTGTTCCTCACGTGTGCCCCAAAGAATGAGGTGATTTGGTAAAATGCTATGCCCAAGATTACTATCCGAGTGCCGGCGGTGGGGTGGTTCAAATAGCCTCGGCTATCACCTCATTATGTCCGGTCGTGATGGTCAAGTGGATTAAGGCGTCTTGTACATACCAGTTGCGTGGCTCCTGGGAGTATGGGTTCGAGTCACTTCTGGGGTGTGAGTTTTCAGTTGCATATTGTCCTGGGGACCATTCAGGCTTGTTCGCATTTGTGTTCCTCACGTGTGCCCCAAAGAATGAGGTGATTTGGTATAATGCTATGCCCAAGATTACTATCCGAGTGCCGGCGGTGGAGTGGTTCAAATAGCCTCGGCTATCACCTCATTATGTCCGGTCGTGATGGTCAAGTGGATTAAGGCGTCTTGTACATACCAGTTGCGTGGCTCCTGGGAGTATGGGTTCGAGTCACTTCTGGGGTGTGAGTTTTCAGTTGCATATTGTCCTGGGGACCATTCAGGCTTGTTCGCATTTGTGTTCCTCACGTGTGCCCCAAAGAATGAGGTGATTTGGTAAAATGCTATGCCCAAGATTACTATCCGAGTGCCGGCGGTGGGGTGGTTCAAATAGCCTCGGCTATCACCTCATTATGTCCGGTCGTGATGGTCAAGTGGATTAAGGTGTCTTGTACATACCAGTTGCGTGGCTCCTGGGAGTATGGGTTCGAGTCACTTCTGGGGTGTGAGTTTTCAGTTGCATATTGTCCTGGGGACCATTCAGGCTTGTTCGCATTTGTGTTCCTCACGTGTGCCCCAAAGAATGAGGTGATTTGGTAAAATGCTATGCCCAAGATTACTATCCGAGTGCCGGCGGTGGGGTGGTTCAAATAGCCTCGGCTATCACCTCATTATGTCCGGTCGTGATGGTCAAGTGGATTAAGGCGTCTTGTACATACCAGTTGCGTGGCTCCTGGGAGTATGGGTTCGAGTCACTTCTGGGGTGTGAGTTTTCAGTTGCATATTGTCCTGGGGACCATTCAGGCTTGTTCGCATTTGTGTTCCTCACGTGTGCCCCAAAGAATGAGGTGATTTGGTAAAATGCTATGCCCAAGATTACTATCCGAGTGCCGGCGGTGGGGTGGTTCAAATAGCCTCGGCTATCACCTCATTATGTCCGGTCGTGATGGTCAAGTGGATTAAGGCGTCTTGTACATACCAGTTGCGTGGCTCCTGGGAGTATGGGTTCGAGTCACTTCTGGGGTGTGAGTTTTCAGTTGCATATTGTCCTGGGGACCATTCAGGCTTGTTCGCATTTGTGTTCCTCACGTGTGCCCCAAAGAATGAGGTGATTTGGTAAAATGCTATGCCCAAGATTACTATCCGAGTGCCGGCGGTGGGGTGGTTCAAATAGCCTCGGCTATCACCTCATTATGTCCGGTCGTGATGGTCAAGTGGATTAAGGCGTCTTGTACATACCAGTAGCGTGGCTCCTGGGAGTATGGGTTCGAGTCACTTCTGGGGTGTGAGTTTTCAGTTGCATATTGTCCTGGGGACCATTCAGGCTTGTTCGCATTTGTGTTCCTCACGTGTGCCCCAAAGAATGAGGTGATTTGGTAAAATGCTATGCCCAAGATTACTATCCGAGTGCCGGCGGTGGGGTGGTTCAAATAGCCTCGGCTATCACCTCATTATGTCCGGTCGTGATGGTCAAGTGGATTAAGGCGTCTTGTACATACCAGTTGCGTGGCTCCTGGGAGTATGGGTTCGAGTCACTTCTGGGGTGTGAGTTTTCAGCTGCATATTGTCCTGGGGACCATTCAGGCTTGTTCGCATTTGTGTTCCTCACGTGTGCCCCAAAGAATGAGGTGATTTGGTAAAATGCTATGCCCAAGATTACTATCCGAGTGCCGGCGGTGGGGTGGTTCAAATAGCCTCGGCTATCACCTCATTATGTCCGGTCGTGATGGTCAAGTGGATTAAGGCGTCTTGTACATACCAGTTGCGTGGCTCCTGGGAGTATGGGTTCGAGTCACTTCTGGGGTGTGAGTTTTCAGTTGCATATTGTCCTGGGGACCATTCAGGCTTGTTCGCATTTGTGTTCCTCACGTGTGCCCCAAAGAATGAGGTGATTTGGTAAAATGCTATGCCCAAGATTACTATCCGAGTGCCGGCGGTGGGGTGGTTCAAATAGCCTCGGCTATCACCTCATTATGTCCGGTCGTGATGGTCAAGTGGATTAAGGCGTCTTGTACATACCAGTTGCGTGGCTCCTGGGAGTATGGGTTCGAGTCACTTCTGGGGTGTGAGTTTTCAGTTGCATATTGTCCTGGGGACCATTCAGGCTTGTTCGCATTTGTGTTCCTCACGTGTGCCCCAAAGAATGAGGTGATTTGGTAAAATGCTATGCCCAAGATTACCATCCGAGTGCCGGCGGTGGGGTGGTTCAAATAGCCTCGGCTATCACCTCATTATGTCCGGTCGTGATGGTCAAGTGGATTAAGGCGTCTTGTACATACCAGTTGCGTGGCTCCTGGGAGTATGGGTTCGAGTCACTTCTGGGGTGTGAGTTTTCAGTTGCATATTGTCCTGGGGACCATTCAGGCTTGTTCGCATTTGTGTTCCTCACGTGTGCCCCAAAGAATGAGGTGATTTGGTAAAATGCTATGCCCAAGATTACTATCCGAGTGCCGGCGGTGGGGTGGTTCAAATAGCCTTGGCTATCACCTCATTATGTCCGGTCGTGATGGTCAAGTGGATTAAGGCGTCTTGTACATACCAGTTGCGTGGCTCCTGGGAGTATGGGTTCGAGTCACTTCTGGGGTGTGAGTTTTCAGTTGCATATTGTCCTGGGGACCATTCAGGCTTGTTCGCATTTGTGTTCCTCACGTGTGCCCCAAAGAATGAGGTGATTTGGTAAAATGCTATGCCCAAGATTACCATCCGAGTGCCGGCGGTGGGGTGGTTCAAATAGCCTCGGCTATCACCTCATTATGTCCGGTCGTGATGGTCAAGTGGATTAAGGCGTCTTGTACATACCAGTTGCGTGGCTCCTGGGAGTATGGGTTCGAGTCACTTCTGGGGTGTGAGTTTTCAGTTGCATATTGTCCTGGGGACCATTCAGGCTTGTTCGCATTTGTGTTCCTCACGTGTGCCCCAAAGAATGAGGTGATTTGGTAAAATGCTATGCCCAAGATTACTATCCGAGTGCCGGCGGTGGGGTGGTTCAAATAGCCTCGGCTATCACCTCATTATGTCCGGTCGTGATGGTCAAGTATATTAAGGCGTCTTGTACATACCAGTTGCGTGGCTCCTGGGAGTATGGGTTCGAGTCACTTCTGGGGTGTGAGTTTTCAGTTGCATATTGTCCTGGGGACCATTCAGGCTTGTTCGCATTTGTGTTCCTCACGTGTGCCCCAAAGAATGAGGTGATTTGGTAAAATGCTATGCCCAAGATTACTATCCGAGTGCCGGCGGTGGGGTGGTTCAAATAGCCTCGGCTATCACCTCATTATGTCCGGTCGTGATGGTCAAGTGGATTAAGGCGTCTTGTACATACCAGTTGCGTGGCTCCTGGGAGTATGGGTTCGAGTCACTTCTGGGGTGTGAGTTTTCAGTTGCATATTGTCCTGGGGACCATTCAGGCTTGTTCGCATTTGTGTTCCTCACGTGTGCCCCAAAGAATGAGGTGATTTGGTAAAATGCTATGCCCAAGATTACCATCCGAGTGCCGGCGGTGGGGTGGTTCAAATAGCCTCGGCTATCACCTCATTATGTCCGGTCGTGATGGTCAAGTGGATTAAGGCGTCTTGTACATACCAGTTGCGTGGCTCCTGGGAGTATGGGTTCGAGTCACTTCTGGGGTGTGAGTTTTCAGTTGCATATTGTCCTGGGGACCATTCAGGCTTGTTCGCATTTGTGTTCCTCACGTGTGCCCCAAAGAATGAGGTGATTTGGTAAAATGCTATGCCCAAGATTACTATCCGAGTGCCGGCGGTGGGGTGGTTCAAATAGCCTCGGCTATCACCTCATTATGTCCGGTCGTGATGGTCAAGTGGATTAAGGCGTCTTGTACATACCAGTTGCGTGGCTCCTGGGAGTATGGGTTCGAGTCACTTCTGGGGTGTGAGTTTTCAGTTGCATATTGTCCTGGGGACCATTCAGGCTTGTTCGCATTTGTGTTCCTCACGTGTGCCCCAAAGAATGAGGTGATTTGGTAAAATGCTATGCCCAAGATTACCATCCGAGTGCCGGCGGTGGGGTGGTTCAAATAGCCTCGGCTATCACCTCATTATGTCCGGTCGTGATGGTCAAGTGGATTAAGGCGTCTTGTACATACCAGTTGCGTGGCTCCTGGGAGTATGGGTTCGAGTCACTTCTGGGGTGTGAGTTTTCAGTTGCATATTGTCCTGGGGACCATTCAGGCTTGTTCGCATTTGTGTTCCTCACGTGTGCCCCAAAGAATGAGGTGATTTGGTAAAATGCTATGCCCAAGATTACTATCCGAGTGCCGGCGGTGGGGTGGTTCAAATAGCCTCGGCTATCACCTCATTATGTCCGGTCGTGATGGTCAAGTGGATTAAGGCGTCTTGTACATACCAGTTGCGTGGCTCCTGGGAGTATGGGTTCGAGTCACTTCTGGGGTGTGAGTTTTCAGTTGCATATTGTCCTGGGGACCATTCAGGCTTGTTCGCATTTGTGTTCCTCACGTGTGCCCCAAAGAATGAGGTGATTTGGTAAAATGCTATGCCCAAGATTACTATCCGAGTGCCGGCGGTGGGGTGGTTCAAATAGCCTCGGCTATCACCTCATTATGTCCGGTCGTGATGGTCAAGTGGATTAAGGCGTCTTGTACATACCAGTTGCGTGGCTCCTGGGAGTATGGGTTCGAGTCACTTCTGGGGTGTGAGTTTTCAGTTATATATATATATATATATATATATATATATATATATATATATATATATATATATATATATATATATATATATATATATATGCGAACAAGCCTGAATGGTCCCCAGGACTATATGCGACTGAAAACTCACACCCCAGAAGAGACTCGAACACATACTCCCAGGAGCAGCGCAACTGGTAACTACAGGGCGCCTTAATCCGCTTGACCATCACGGCCGGACAATGTTGCATATAGTCCTGGGGACCATTCAGGCTTGTTCGCATTTGTGTTCCTCACGTGTGCCCCAAAGAAAGAGGTGATTTGATAAAATGCTATGCCCAAGATTACTATCCGAGTTGCTGGCGGAGATGTGGTTCAAATAGCTTCGGCTATCACTTCCTTTTGTCCGGCCGTGATGGTCAAGTGGATTAAGGCGCCCTGTAGTTACCAGTTGCGTTGCTCCTGGGAGTATGGGTTCGAGTCACTTCTGGGGTGTGAGTTTTCAGTCATATATTTATATATATATTTATATATATATATATATATATATATATATATTTATATATATATATATATATATATATATATATATATATATATATATATATATTTATATATATATATTTATATATATATATTTATATATTTATTTATATATATATTTATATATATATATATATATATATATTGGAGAATTGAGAATTGGCAACACCCTCCGACGCCTTGTAGCTAAGGCTGCAGTGAGATCTATCAGCCAGGAAGCAGCCACCTTGCTGAAACCTCATCAGCTCGGGTTTGGGATCCCCCTAGGCTGTGAAGCTGCAGCACATGCAGCGCGGGCTTACATTGCTGATCTTGCGGATCAGAAGGCACTAGTAAAGCTTGACTTCAAAAATGCCTTCAATCAAGTCAGACGAGACGCTGTACTCAGGGCTGTACACAACCATTTCCGTCCCCTTTACCCATTCATCCGATGGTGCTACAGTGGGGACTCTAAGCTTCTTTTTGGGGAGCATGAAATAAACTCCTGTGAAGGTGTCCAACAAGGTGACCCCTTAGCCCCCTCCTTTTCTGCCTAGCTATCAAAGAGGTCACTGATAGACTGACAAGCGAGCTAAACATCTGGTACCAGGATGATGGCACTCTAGCTTGAACTCCGGAAATCATTTTGGAGGATATAAGGAAAATCCAGGAGCAGGGAGCAGCCTTGGGCCTCATTCTCAATGCATCCAAATGTGAAATAATCTCCCGCAACCCAGACATCACTGGGCAAATACAAAATGTTCTTCCAGACATTCTCGTTGTCGAGCCACCGGACTGCACTCTCCTGGGTGCCCCCATTGGCCCACGAGCAATCGAGGAGGTCCTGGTTGCAAAAATCACTGACCTAAAGAGAATGCTGGACAGGATTGACAAGATTGATGCCCATGATGCTCTCTTTCTCCTCACAAGATGCCTGTCTCTCCCTAAGTTGACCTACTTTCTGAGATGTTCTCCATCCTACAGCAGTCCTAAGTTAAATGTGTATGACACCCTTCTGAGGTCCATGCTGGTGAAAGTCCTGAACCTGCCATTGGACGATTCTCAGTGGAAGCAAGCAACCCTTCCTGTAAGACTCGGCGGCCTTGGTGTCCGCACAGCCTCCCAAATTGCTCTACCAGCCTTCCTTTCCTCCTCCCATGCATCGCACGACCTCGTCAGAGATATTTTACCTGCAACCCTGATAGATTCAGCAGGAATACACGATTCTGCTTTCACTGAATGTTCAAATCAGTGGGATGTTCTTGCAGCCCCAGCAACCATTATAGAGCCAACAAAACAACACAAACAGTCCGGCTGGGACCACCCTCTAGTGGAAAAAGTAGCTGATGCCATGCTCAGCGTCGCAACATCAGACAATGAGAAAGCCCGCCTCAGAGCAGTGCGTGCCCCCCATGCAGGAGACTTCCTCCTGGCAGTACCCATGTCGGCAATGGGCACGCGCCTAGATCCGGAATCCCTTTGTGTAGCAGTGGCCCTCCGCCTTGGTGCCCCAATTCACACTGAATATAAGTGTATTTGCAACAGGGTGGAAGCAGACCAATACGGACTGCATGGGTTGCATTGCGGAAGCACAAAGGGCTGGCATGCAAGACACAACGAGGTCAATGACATCATCAAGAGAAGCCTCGTCTCAGGTAGGTGCCCAGCGGAGAGAGAACCTCGCATCCTAGGGGTCAAAAACCCGGATTTCCCCGCACTTCGCCCTGATGGCATCACCATATACTCATGGAAGGAGGGTAGACAGTTGGTGTGGGACTACACATGTGTATCCACCCTGGCTGACACCTATGTACACTTCGGAGCTGATCAAGCAGGTGGGGCGGCCAACCACAGGGAAACAGCAAAATCACTCAAGTACAGGCGACTGGAAGGTCAATACCTCTTTGTTCCCATAGCGTCTGAGACGCATGGCCCCTGGGGCAGGAGTGCCTTGGGATTTCTCAAGGAATTGGGTTCCAAGCTCATTGACGTCACCAGAGACCCAAGGGCTTCCAGTTTTTTGTTTCAGCGTCTCAGTGTGGCGATCCAGAGGGGAAATGCTTGCTGCTTCCTCGGTTCCTGTCCAGAAGCGGAGGAGCTTCAGGAGATCCATAACCTTTAGGCATTTGTCTTGTATGTTTTGTAACCTTTAAATACACAATAAAGGAAAAAAAAAGGGAAGGGGGTGGTAGGAGAAAAGCACACAGAAACTGTATTGGAGGGGACCTACATTCCCCCTCCAATGCGTTATGTGTGTGGTTTCCTCCGAGGCTATGGGTCCCCCTTCTTCCAGCCAGAGGTGGTACTCCCTTCCCTATTATATATATATATATATATATATATATATATATATATATATATATATATATATATATATATATATATATATATATATATATATATATTCTTGTTTGAAAGAATAACATGTTTGAAAGAAAACCTGCTGCCAGTATACACCAATATATATATATATATATATATATATATATATATATATATATATATATATATATATATATATATATATAAATATATATATATATATATATATATATATGTATATATATATATTTATATATATATATATATATATATATATATATATATATATATATATATATATATATATATATATATATATATATATATATATATATATATATATATATATATATATATATATATGCAAGTATTCTTGTTCAAGTATTCTTATTGAACAAGAATACTTGCATAATAGACAAAACCCAAGATTCAAGAAGATTACAAATTCTTGAGGCAATACACATAAGAATAGAGCGACCTACCATGAACACCCAAATCACGGAACTATTTACTCTACCAACCATGAGAGTAAGGACAAGACAAGAACATATCGATGCCAACACAGAAGACAATGTCCAACATAACAGGCCAATTACACTGGATTAATCTTTGTGTTTGGATAGGAGATGCCTCGTATGGGCCAATACGCCTTCTGCAGCCTCTATGTTTCACCTCACTTATGTATCCCCCATGTTTTTCACCTTCATTGTATTATCACCTGACCTAATGCATGTATAAAATCAACTAGTATTGTAAGATCTGTTCACTTGAGAATGAACCATGGAGGTTCGAAACGTCGTGCAAATTATACAAATAAGTGTAATACACTCTATAGTAAATCACTTCTTTTCTTCACCTTAAAAGTACGAAAATGAGTTTTGGAGAACTCCTATTTCAATTAAGCCCTGATGCTAAGAAAATAGTTAGAGGGATAGAAGCCCTAAACCAGAAAATAATAAATACAGAATATGCGGTCATATTCAATGAAACATATATATATATATATATATATATATATATATATATATATATATATATATATATATATATATATATATATATATATATATATATATATATATATATATATATATATATATATATATATATATATATTGTCAGGGTGCGTGGTCTCTCTCTCTCTCTAGCCAATCACCACCAAGGTATTAGTAGTGGTAATCGTTACTTACTGCAGCCCCACGGGTCTTCACTCAATCCTCACGGTGCCACTGTTCGCCAGGAGAGTCTCTCAAGTCTGTCTCCGGCTGGCCTCGTAGCCTAAAGACGAGTGAGAACACGATCACCTCACTTGATCATGTGCCCGTCCCGACAGAGGGCTCTACCGATCATTATAGGTCGCCGACTGGTGTTTCCCGTGTCCAGTAACACCTCAGTGGAATATTGGTAATATAGTAGTACTAGTGGCCCAAGAGAACACTAATCAATTTGGTAACAGGTAAGTATATGTTTAAATCACTCACTCTCAGTAGCCATAAGGTAATGGAGGGTTGACACAAACACGGCGGTGATTTTGTAGTTTACTTAAAAGATTAAAGAATCACAACTGCATCAACAACATGTCAAAGGAATAAATGGGCAATCTTCTCTCTGTGCTCTTCACAATTCTGGAACACTCCGGGAAATGGCAACACTCCCAGCTGTCCCACGTTCCCACGCTTCAAATGCAGTGTTATCGAACGTTTGGCAACTCGCGAGATGCCACGCCCACTCACTCTCCTCACTGTCTCACTATACTCACACTATTGGCGTGAGGCGCCTATTATTCCTTCATGTTCACAGTATATCACAACACTGGCATAATCACAGTTAACCACTAGACATATGAATATGTTATTTAATAACTAAAGTATATATAGTTCATTTCATCAATATTCATAATAATAAGATAACTCTAGGCACACAGCCTTACATTACTATATTGTACATTTATGTATATATCCTCTGGCACAAACTTATAATATAAATGACACGTAAATATAAATATATATATATATATATATATATATATATATATATATATATATATATATATATATATATATATATATATATATATATATATATATATATATATATATATATATATATATATATGTTTCATTGAATATGACCGCATATTCTGTATTTATTATTTTCTGGTTTAGGGCTTCTATCCCTCTAACTATTTTCTTAGCATCAGGGCTTAATTGAAATAGGAGTTCTCCAAAACTCATTTTCGTACTTTTAAGGTGAAGAAAAGAAGTGATTTACTATAGAGTGTTTTACACTTATTTGTATAATTTGCACGACGTTTCGAACCTCCATGGTTCATTCTCAAGTGAACAGATCTTACAATACTAGTTGATTTTATACCCGCATTAGGTCAGGTGATAACTAGTATTGATCAACTAGTATTGTAAGATCTGTTCACTTGAGAATGAACCATGGAGGTTCGAAACGTCGTGCAAATTATACAAATAAGTGTAAAACACTCTATAGTAAATCACTTCTTTTCTTCACCTTAAAAGTACGAAAATGAGTTTTGGAGAACTCCTATTTCAATTAAGCCCTGATGCTAAGAAAATAGTTAGAGGGATAGAAGCCCTAAACCAGAAAATAATAAATACAGAATATGCGGTCATATTCAATGAAACATGTTTGAAAGAAAACCTGCTGCCAGTATACACCAATATATATATATATATATATATATATATATATATATATATATATATATATATATATATATATATATATATATATATATATATATATATATATATATTATTAAATATGACCGAAAAAGTAAGATTAATAATTCTAACACGAATTTTCTCTATCTTTCGTACATTTCTTTTCATTGTTGATGGTAATTCAAAAATCAATTCTCCAAAATTCATTTTTATTTCTAGTCTGACGCGACACTTGAGCGCGTTTCGTAAAACTAATTATATTTTCAAAGACTTTAGTTTAAACATACACAACTGAATAGAACTTACACATCTCCGATTTGTTTATATCTACATTTGAGTGAGGTGGATGGGGTGAGGTGGTGTTTAATAAGGTATTAATTTCATCAACACAAGACAGAACACGAAACAATGGGTATTGAATAGAAGTGATTGTAGAAAGCCTATTGGTCTATATTTTTTTATGCTTCTATATTGGAGCGGAGTCTTGAGGTGGGTAGAATATAGTTGTGCATTAATTGGCTGTTGATTGCTGGTGTTGACTTCTTGATGTGTAGTGCCTCGCAAACGTCAAGCCGCCTGCTATCGCTGTATCTATCGATGATTTCTGTGTTGTTTACTAGGATTTCTCTGGCGATGGTTTGGTTGTGGGAAGAGATTATATGTTCCTTAATGGAGCCCTGTTGCTTATGCATCGTTTAACGCCTAGAAAGAGATGTTGTTGTTTTGCCTATATACTGGGTTTTTTGGAGCTTACAGTCCCCAAGAGGGCATTTGAAGGCATAGACGACGTTGGTCTCTTTTAAAGCGTTCTGTTTTGTGTCTGGAGAGTTTCTCATGAGTAGGCTGGCCGTTTTTCTGGTTTTATAGTAAATCGTCAGTTGTATCCTCTGATTTTTGTCTGTAGGGATAACGTTTCTATTAACAATATCTTTCAGGACCCTTTCCTCCGTTTTATGAGCTGTGGAAAAGAAGTTCCTGTAAAATAGTCTAATAGGGGGTATAGGTGTTGTGTTGGTTGTCTCTTCAGAGGTTGCATGGCGTTTCACTTTCCTTCTTATGATGTCTTCGACGAAACCATTGGAGAAGCCGTTGTTGACTAGGACCTGCCTTACCCTACAGAGTTCTTCGTCGACTTGCTTCCATTCTGAGCTGTGGCTGAGAGCACGGTCGACATATGCGTTAACAACACTCCTCTTGTACCTATCTGGGCAGTCGCTTTTGGCATTTAGGCACATTCCTATGTTCGTTTCCTTAGTGTAGACTGCAGTGTGGAAACCTCCGCACTTTTCCATGACTGTTACATCTAGAAAGGGCAGCTTCCCATCCTTTTCCATCTCGTAAGTGAAACGCAGCACGGAACTCCGCTCAAATGCCTCCTTCAGCTCCTGCAGATGTCTGACATCAGGTACCTGTGTAAAAACGTCGTCAACATACCTGCAGTATATGGCCGGTTTCAAGTTCATGTCGACTAAGACTTTTTGCTCGATGGTACCCATGTAGAAGTTTGCAAACAGGACACCTAGGGGAGAACCCATGGCGACCACATCTACTTGCTTATACATGTGCCCATCCGGGCTCAGGAAGGGTGGCTCTTTAGTACAAGCTTGGAGTAGTTTCCTTAGGATATTATATCCTATGTATTATATATATGTATTACATATATATATATATATATATATATATATATATATATATATATATATATATATATATATATATATATATATATATATATATATATATATATATATATATATATATTATTAAATATGACCAAAAAAGTAAGATTAATAATTCTAACACGAACTTTTTCAATCTTTCGTACATTTCTTTTCACTGTTGGAGGTAAATCAAAAATCAATTCTCCAAAATTCATTTTTATTTCTTGTCTGACGCGACACGAGCGCGTTTCGTAAAACTTATTACATTTTCAAAGACTTTAGTTCACAAATACACAACTGAATAGAACTTACGCATCTCCGATTTTATATCTACATTTGAGTGAGGTGGAAGGGGTGATGTGGCATTAACACAAGACAGAACAAGATGTGGCATTAATAGGGTATTAATTTCATCAACACAAGACAGAACAAGAGTATTAATAGGGTATTAATTTCATCAACACAAGACAGAACACGAAACAATGGATATTGAATAGAAGTGTTTGTAGAAAGCCTATTGGTCCATATTTCTTGATGCTTCTATATTGGAGCGGAGTCTTGAGGTGGGTGGAATATAGTTGTGCAATAATTGGCTGTTGATTGCTGGTGTTGACTTCTTGATGTGTAGTGCCTCGCAAACGTCAAGCCGCCTGCTATCACTGTATCTATCGATGATTTCTGTGTTGTTTACTAGGATTTCTCTGGCGATGGTTTGGTTATGGGAAGAGATTATATGTTCCTTAATGGAGCCCTGTTGCTTATGCATCGTTAAACGCCTAGAAAGAGATGTTGTTGTCTTGCCTATATACTGGGTTTTTTGGAGCTTACAGTCCGCAAGAGGGCATTTGAAGGCATAGACGACGTTAGTCTCTTTTAAAGCGTTCTGTTTTGTGTCTGGAGAGTTTCTCATGAGTAGGCTGGCCGTTTTTCTGGTCTTACTTTCTGGTCTTCCGAAATCTTACTTTTTCGGTCATATTTAATAATATATGTCTACAGGAAAGACTGCTACCAAAATATACTAATATATATATATATATATATTAGTATATTTTGGTAGCATATACTAATATATATATATATATATATATATATATATATATATATATATATATATATATATATATATATATATATATATATATATATATATATATATATATATATATATATATATATATATATATATATATATATATATATATTAGTATATTTTGGTAGCAGTCTTTCCTGTAGACACATATAATTATTAAATATGACCGAAAAAGTAAGATTAATAATTCTAACACGAATTTTCTCGATCCTTCTTATGTTTCTTTTCACTGTTGATGGTAATTGAAAAATCAATTCTCCAAAATTCATTTTTATTTCTAGTCTGACGTGACACTTGAAGGCGTTTCGTAATAACTTATTACATTTTCAAAGACTTTTAGTTTACACACACACAACTATTACCTGCAAACACTAAACAGAGTTCTTACTTATGCTATGATTTAAACAGATTAATGATTGATTGATGAAGATTGAGCCAACCAAAAGGTGGCACGGCGTGAATAGCCCGTAAGTGGTAGCCCTTTTGAGCCATTACCAATATCAAGAGCTGATACTGGAGATCTGTGGAGGTGCGACTGCACCCTGCGTGACGGGAGATGTCTCCCGTGTCTTGGAAAGGTCTAAGAAAGGATTTTATACTTACAGCAGGTAACAGTGGTGATGTTACTTGCACAGGTATTACCAGAGAAGAACTAATAGTTCTAGTAAACTAACGAAAGTTGGGAAATCTACCGCCCCTGGGGAGGATGGAGTAAATTATGAAATACTTAATGAACTTGCTATTATGACGAAAATCCCACTGTTAAACCCTTTAATATTAGTTATAAAGAGGGCAGTATGCCCAGTAAATAGAAAAAAGCTATGATCATCCCTATCCCTAAAGTCAATGGAGAGTACAGACCTGTGTCCTTAACCTCGTGTTTTTTGTAAAATGATGGAGAGGATCATTTAAATAGACTTTTAAATGATTAGCGCTCTAGTAATTTCTTCAGGTTCCTCAGAGGAAAAGTACCTCTGATTGTATTATTAAATATCTAGCTAATAATAATGATTATTGTAGAATTTTTATTGATTTACAAGAAGCTTTTGATAAAGCCAACAAAGAGGTTATCTTATATGAATTAGCTGGTCTTGGTGTTAAAGGGAGATTATTGCGCTGGATAGGGGATTATCTTCACGAAAGGAAGGCTCAGGTGTGGTATCAAGGTTGTATGTCAGGTGTGAGATCCTTTGAACTCGGCACACATCAGGGAGGAGTGTTGAGTCTCACCCTGTTTAATGTTCTAATGAATAAGATAGCAGGCGATGAGTCACAATAACGTGGCTGAAGTATGTTGACCAGACCACACACTAGAAGTTGAAGGGACGACGACGTTTCGGTCCGTCCTGGACCATTCTCAAGTCGATTGTGATGAGGAGATTGATTGATTGATGAAGATTAAGCCACCCAAGAAGTGGCACGGGTATGAATAGTCCGTAAGTGGTACAATTTTTTTTTCTCAGTATTCTGAGGTTGCATTTAACCATCAAGCTGTTATCGCGGGGGAGGATACTGCTTCACAGTCTTTATGAGGGTGTCCAGCTGCTGGACACCTTTGTTGACCAGGAGAGTGGCTGTGTTGATGGCTTCAGGGTGGCCACTGCATGATTCAGGAACTCTTAAAGCTCTTCTAAGGTCATTGGTTGCTTCACATTCCAGAAGATAGTGAAGTAATGGCTTTTCTGTGACAGTTTGGCAGAAGATGCACTCTCTCTGTCGGGGTTCACCAATCTCCCAGTTGCATCTGTAACCTAGACGTAGTCTATATAGCCTAACTGCTATTTCCCTGTGGATTCCTTTTGGGATATTTAACCTTTCTAATTTGGTTGCTTGAAGATACCGTGTTGCAGATGGCGAACCTTCAGCTATTCTCTGGTGTAGGTCGGCTTTGTTGAGATGTGAGAGTTTTTTGGTGATGATGTTTTTATGTTCTCTAGGCTGGGTTGAATTGTTTTATGTATCACTGGATGACGAGTTGCCAATTTAGCAATTTCATCAGCTTTTTCATTTAATGGGATTCCAATATTGGATGGGATTCAGTTTAAGGTTATGTTGAGTCCTTTGCCTGTAGCGACTGCTCCAAGATACAAAATGGTGGTAATTATTTCCACATTATCTTTCCACTGTTTTTGTCCTAGTATTTGAAGTGCAGCTTTTGAGTCTGTGTGTATGATTGCATTTTGAGTGTTTTGTGCAATCACATATGCAAATGCCTGTTGTATGGCAAACAGCTCAGTTTGGGTTGATGATACTAGTCCTCCCAGTCTCCAATATGCCTGTACGCTGGCCGTGCAAAGAGCAGCGCCAGCACTCTCATATTCTGTGTCCACCGATCCGTCTGTGAAGATGTGGGAGGCTCCTGCTACTGCTATGCTATACATTTGCTCTTCTATTATGCGCCTTAGGATTGTCGGATCATAGGCCGTCTTTTTCATTGGGAGACTTTCTATTACTATTTTGAAAGTAGGCTCTTCCCACGGTGCGGAAGGAGTGTAATTTGGGTGTGGATGATCACCCTCTCTATCAAGAATCATGCTTTTTAAATGTAGTCTGTTTATGACTTTTCCTACTCTTGCAGCCCAAGAGTTTCCATTGTTTTGGCCTAGTCCAACCACCAAGGCCTGCCGTACTGGGATTGGATCAGAAGAAATAATTATCTTACTGACAATTGTAACTGTCCTTTGTGATATTCTTCCTTGTAGAGAGGGCAAACCCGTCTCCAGTCTAAGAGTTTTAAGCCTGGTCCACATGGGGGCTCCCAGTGCGGCTCTCATAGCATTGTTTTGGGCAACTTCAAGCTTTTTCCACTGTTGTTGTGATAGATTTGTGAGTGCAGGTGCGACATAATCGATCACTCATCTGACTGCCTGTACATTGTGCGATGGACTTGCAGATTGGCTCCTCCAGAAAGGGAGGTTAGCGACCTGAGGATTGCCGTCCGGGTCGCAGTTCGCTCTCTCAAGTAAGTGACCTCACCATTAAAATTCATGTGTGTGTCCAGGATAATTCCTAGATACTGATAGGTGTCGACCCATTCAATTGGTTGACCCTGTACTGTGAGTTGGATGTTAGGCTTCGCTATTTTTATGGGCCTTTGACTTTGAGGGGTTGAGTTTGATCCCAATCTGCTTTGCCTCTTTACTGATGCAGTCTAAGCATTTGGGTGCAAGGCGCGCCACATCCCTTCCTTTTATGATGATGACAAAGTCGTCCGCGTAGTTTAGCAGCCTACAGTAATGTGGAAGTTTCAACCTCATTATTCTTTCCATTAAACAGTTGAAGAGAAGAGGGCTGAGAATACCTCCTTGCGGTGTACCATTTTCATGTCTTTTGTACTCAGAGACTGTGCCATGAAGTTTTACTCTTGCTTCTCTGTTTATGAGACAGTTTTTGGTCCAGGAGAGCAGGTTGCCTCTGACCTCTTTGTCAATGAGGCAGCAGAGACTAGCTGGGGCGCTAGCCAGTTCAAAGGCTTTTTCGAGGTCCAGGAATATCAGCATTCCTGGTCTGTCATTCAAAAACCTCAGTATATAGGCAAGACAACAACATCTCTTTCCAGGCGATTAACGATGCATAAGCAACAGGGCTCCATTAAGGAACATATAATCTCTTCCCACAACCAAATCATCACCAGAGAAATCTTAGCAAACAACACATAAATCATCGATAGATACAGCGATAGAAGGCGGCTTGACATCTGCGAGGCACTACACATCAAGAAGTCAACACCAGCAATCAACAGCCAATTAATGCACAACTATATTCTACCCACTTCAAGACTCCGCTCCAATATAGAAGCATCAAGAAATATGGGCCAATAGGCCCTCTGCAATTACTTCCATTCTTACCTTCAATACCCATTGTTTCGTTTTCTAGCCTGTGTTGAAAGGTTTGTTCACCTCATCCAAAACTATTGTAACATATCACCTCACCCAAAATGCGGGTATAAAATGAAAAATGAAAGCTGTTTTAATCAGAGCATCAGTAAGAATTCTGTTTAGTGTTTGCAGGTAATAGTTGTGTGTGTGTGTAAACTAAAAGTCTTTGAAAATGTAATAAGTTATTACGAAACGCGTTCAAGTGTCGCGTCAGACTAGAAATAAAAATGAATTTTGGAGAATTGATTTTTCAATTACCATCAACAGTGAAAAGAAACATAAGAAGGATCGAGAAAACTCGTGTTAGAATTATTAATCTTACTTTTTCGGTCATATTTAAAATTATATATATATATATATATATATATATATATATATATATATATATATATATATATATATATATATTTATGATGTATGACTGTCTTTGCTATAATATATATATATATATATATATATATATATATATATATATATATATATATATATATATATATATATATATATATATAGATATGGGTCCCCACATTGGCACTAGAGGTGGTACCCTCACAAACTTTATATATATATATATATATATATATATATATATATATATATATATATATATATATATATATATATATATATATATATATATATATATATATATATATATATGCGAACAAGCCTGAATGGTCCCCAGGACAAATATGCAACTGAATATATATATATATATATATATATATATATATATATATATATATATATATATATATATATATATATATATATATATATATATATATATATATATATATATATATATATATATATATACACAACATGAGTATCAAAACCTTGTATCTGTTGTATACGTCTCACAGTGCCAGAATATAATTTACTGTCATGGCAAGAGGACAGTACAATGAACAAACATGAAATGGATATTACACAGTATACACGACAGTAATAAATCAGAGACCTAAATGTATACATTCTACATCATAGTTCACATAATCTGTCCTATACAGCATTATGTAGCATTCCGTAATACAAAACATATAAGGATAGGTGTTATGATCTCAGCCTACAGGAGAAACGAGTCTCCCTCCTTGAGAGTTATTCATCAAGCCTGACCTGATTAGAAGGTCTAGCAAATATTGAGGTGATAACGCATATGTAAAATAGTTGCTTGGATATGTATAACAGTTTGAGATTATCGGCAATGAAGGAGAAAACAGATAAATGACTGGCTAGGAGATGTGGACATTTTGCTGGAGGCGTGAGGCTCGCTTCCGGAGGACCTTAACCTCACTTGAGTGCCAGACATCGCAGGGGGAAAGCCGCGCTCCGTGAGCTCCCGCCAGAAGGGAACCCCTAGTGATATATCTCGAAGAGAAGAGAAGTGTGTAGACGTGCCAGCTGTGGAACCGAGCTGGGAACGTCGTGGTCTCAAGTCCTGGTCGACGAGCAGAGTTCAATAAGCTGCTCAGAGGCATTTTCGTGGGCTGTGTGGAGCGCCCTGACCAGACGCCGTCAGAGGGAAAGCGCCCTCGACCAGTTAATCTGTGGTAAGCACGATATACGCCAGTTCATAGTGATTGCTTGTAGTTGGTCGTGTATCCAGCGACAGTAGCGATGTTTATTTATAAGTTAGACATGTTTTAATAAGGCAGAAAGCCTGAAATAGGAGAATGAAGAGGGAGGAACACGGAGCGACGTCCGTCCCCTCTGAGCTCTGACAGACGACTGAGGGAGCCCGGCTCCTGACGGAGGAAGACCCTCCCAGCGAGTGAGGACCGCCGCCGGGCGAGGTGGAGTATGGACCCGCCCAAAACGGGGGAGTCCACTCTCACTGTATGTAGAGAACAGATAGAGGTTTGAGGCAAGCATATTGTGTGGTTATTTTTGTTTATGTGTTAAAGGGGAACATTTTATTGGAGTGTCGATGGGTTGCAGGTTTGTCTTTGGGGAAGAAGTTGCTGAGAACTTCGAAGCCAGCCTAGATGAAGTAATTGATGAGACTCCAAGGTAGTGAAGCAGAGGACCTCGAGCTGTGAGGAGAAGCAGTGAAGAGGAGTGTCACGTGCTTCTGTAGAGGTGGTGTAGCAGCCAAGAGAGCTGTGGAGGAACCTAGCAGAAGGGTGAAGCACCGTAGTTACTCAAGGAAACTTCATGATAGCAGCCTGGAGAAGCTGCAGAGGATCCTGGTAGTGAAGCCCGGAAGAACCTAAAGATATTAGGGTAGTGAACTTCCAGAGGTGGAAGGGAAGTACTGGTGGATTACTTGTAGGGAGTTGATAGTGTTTGGTTGTCAGTAGCGTGCAAGACGCAGTGAGAGGTGAGTGATTGTTGGTATTCTGATGTCAAGGAGTGTTTTACACTGAAGTTTAGAGTTACAGTCGTAGGCTGGATTACCTACAGACGTATGCGTTCTAGGACTGATAGAGTGATCGATTGATCATTGTTGTGTATCAATGAACATTTATACTGATATGTTATTGCATTCAAATGCTGATTTTCTTGGTACACATTTATAGATACATATATATATTCTCTTGCTGATGGTGCAACAGTGTATGTAGACTTGATCAACTTGAGGAGGTTGATAGTATCAGGTGGTGAACCAGGAGATAGGATACCACTTGATAAGCTGATGATAGAGTTCTGATGGTGTTGGAATGCAACCTGATTGTAATATTATAGAGTATAGGATTCATTATTATTATATGTGTGTATGTATTGTGTATGTGCTTTGTCCAGTAAATGTATCACAATTTGCTGGTGTTTGCCCTTGTCCTAGTGAGGCTTCCCAGGAGGTAGTAAAGAAGGAGAGAGAGAGAGAAAGAACCAAGAACCACTGCTGTAGACAGGGTAGGAGGTAATACTAGTAAGTCATAGGGGATTGAGGAGATCATATCACCTAAGGAGAGAGTGGGGAGTCACAGCGGATCGAGTGGGTGTGTGCACGTGACAACAAGGTTGAGTGTTGGAGCCGCATCCCCTAAACGTGTGACGTTGAGCCCCTCTCCAAGAGACAGAAGCGCCCAGGGGTGATCTCCTAGTGAGGTATAAGCCAACCCAACCCAACCCACAACTCTACCGAGTTGTGGGTTGGGTTGTCCGTAGAGAAGGATCAACACGACAACACCCACCAACCCACAGACTATAATAATAGGATAATTAGCAATGACATTAATTTTATCAGATAAAGGCATCACCCAACCTTGACCAACCTCGTGCCCTAGATAGACAATTGTATCTCTGGCAAAGTTACATTTCTGTGGGTTAACAGTAAGATTAGCCTCCTGCAACTTAGCAAACAATAATTTTAAACCCTATATATGGTCTTGCCAAGAATCACTAAACAAAACAATGTCATTTAAGTAAGCACGACAATTGGGAATATCCTGCAACAACAAATTCATTAATCTCTGGAAAGTTGCTGGTGCATTCTTAAGACCAAAAGGCATAATGGTATACTGAAAACAACCAGCATGTGTTATAAAAGCTGAAAACTCACTAGCTCGACTTGTCACAGGCACTTGATGATAACCTTTAGACAAATCTAGTTTAGATATAAATTGGCAGTGACCAATATGGTCAATTCAATCCTCAAGCAAAGGTAATGGGAAGGTGTCTACTGCAGTTCAATCGCCTGTAGTCAGTACGCACGCACCACATCCCATCCGGTTTAGGAACTAGTAAGCATGGTGAACATCAAGAACTTTGACTGGGCTTAACAAGACCATTTTCAAGAAGGAACTCCACTTCCCTCCTGATAATATCCCTCTTTTCTGTATATCTCTATATGGATGCATATGAATAGGGGTGGTGTCTGTGAGCTAAATATCATGGCTCAAAACATGGGTCTGGGTAGGTATCTCTCCAGACAGATTCGAATACTGGTGTAGTAAAGTTCTCAACTCTCCCTATTTACCCTCATCCAAGTTTCCCAACATCTCCTCGAAGCTAGAACGACAGAGGGTAGGATTAGACAAGTCATCAGTTATATGGTTCTCAGGAGTGACTGTGTCGTGTAGCACATATGACACTGGCCTGGAGCCTTGAAATGCTTTCAACCTGTTAATGTGCACTACTATACTTTTGGAAGGGTCCTGCAGACTTTTAATTTTATAAGTTAACTCGGAGAGTTTGCAAAAAACTTCCAAAGAACCTTCAAAATGATGAGCTAGAGCAGCTTCCATTCTGGACTTTAAAATAAGAACAAGATCACCTGGCTGGAAACATCTTAACTTCACCCTGAACTTCTTGTCATGGTGTTGTTTCATCTTAAACTGCGAGTTCTTCAGATGCTCACTCGCCACGTCTTGGTACTTCTATAACTTGGACTGGATTTCACTCAACCACCGACTTTCCTCAGGGAGAGAAACGTCTCCCATCAACCTCTCACGCAGCAACTGGATTGGGCCTCTCACTTGATGTCCGAAAACTAATTGGAAAGGAGAACACCCCAAGGAATGCTGTAAACCATTTTGAGGTGCAAATAATACAATGGGCAAAAGTTTCTTTCACCCTGTGCCCCTGTTACCTAGCAGTAAAAATAGGTACCTGGGTGTTAGTCAGCTGTCACGGGCTGCTTCCTGGGGGTGGAGGCCTGGTCGAGGACCGGGCCGCGGGGACACTAAAAAAGCCCCGAAATCATCTCAAGATAACCTCAAGAAGAAGGGTAAGTCCTCATCCGAATTTCGTCTGGAGTCTTCGCCAATACTCCGTAACATCTGCTTCATGATCTGGTGAAATCTCTCCTTGACTCTAGGTTAGGCTCTCCGAAAACCTTAACTCTGTGGATAAAAAGTAATGGACACACAATGTTCTATATTGTACTTCTCACAAAATCCTTTGAACTCTGCAGAACGGAAGTTACTACCGTTGTCCGACTGGTTCACTCGAGGTAGTTCAAACAAGGTACAAAACTTTATCAAATGATGTATGACTGTCTTTGCTATAATATTACGTGCAGGGTAAGCTTCTCGGAACTTGGATATGGCACACATTAAGGTTATCAAAAATACATGACCTGACTTGATACGATTCAAAGAGCCTACACAATCGATAATTATATGGGAAAAAGGTTCACTTGGAACTACAATTGGATGCAGGGGGGCTTTAGGCACTCTTCGATTAGGTTTACCCACCATTTGACAGGTTATACACTGTCTGCAATGTTTGCCAATATCCTTCTTAAATTGTTGGTATCTGGTTTAAATCACATGAAGAAAAAGGAGATGATAGTCGTCAAAATATTGCTAAATTCGATGATTTTTATTACAAAACAAAATGCAAGAAAACTTGCTCAAAAACGCAATACTATGCGAAATTCTGAGATTTGCAGGCCAAATCACATATCGTGTGAAAACATGAAGTAGTACCGAAATATTCGTTAATTCGTATATTAACCTTTATTCACAGTATATTAAACACGTGAAAAAAGTCACTATATTACTAAATTTGTGGATTTTTACTTCTAATCATATAGCGAGGTTTCGAGTAATTTAGATAATTAAAACGTCACATGAAAATGTTGTTTGAAATACAAATGGTAAAAGTCAATGTGTTTTCATTAGAATTAACTAAAATGTTCCTGATTTTCCGATTATATTACCGATGGAAGATATACTCGTAAAACCGCTTTAATCCGGCTGAAACGTCGATATATGCAATAAAAACAGAACTTCTCCCCTTTCCAATATCTTACTAAGTATTTTAACGAGAAACAAATAGTTGATTGAAAATGAAGTGTTTAAGGTTAATTTCTAATCAATTATGTGTTTGCATCATTTTTATCGTATATTTAATGAATTAATAGCAATAAACTGAAAATTCACAAAAAACGTGGAAAAACAGCAAAATGTTGCCTAATTCGATGATATTTTGTTTATATCACATAAAGAAAAAGGGGATGATAAACGTCAAAATTTTGCTGAATTCGATGATTTTTAGTACGAAACAAAATGCAAGAAAAATTGCTTAAAATGCAATATTATGCGAAAATCTGAGATTTGAAGGCCAAATCACATATCGTGATACTACATGAAATAGTATCGAAATATTGGTAAAAATTAATATATTTACGTAATATCAAACTACATGAAAAACGTGAAAAAGTCATTATTATGGGAGCCGGTCGGCCGAGCGGACAGCACGCTGGACTTGTGATCCTGTGGTCCTGGGTTCGATCCCAGGCGCCAGCGAGAAACAATGGGCAGAGATTCTTTCACCCTATGCCCCTGTTACCTAGCAGTAAAATAGGTACCTGGGTGTTAGTCAGCTGTCACGGGCTGCTTCCTGGGAGTGAAGGCTTGGTCGAGGACCGGGCCGCGGGAACACTAAAAAGCCCCGAAATCATCTCAAGATAACAAATTTGAGGATTTTAACTTCAAATCATAGAGCCACGTTTCGTATTTTTTAGACCCTAGAAAAGACGTATAAAGATGTTGCTTCCAATACAAATGATAAAAATCAATGTGTTTTCATTAAAATTAACTAAAACGTTCCTGATTTTCGGTTTATATTACCGATGAAAGATGTACATGTAAAACCGTTCTAATCCGGCTGAAACGTCGATATTTGCAATAAAAACAGAATTTCTCCCCTTTTCAATATCTTACTCAGTATTTTAACGAGAAACAAATAGATGATTGAAAATGAAGTATTTAAGGTTATTTTCTGATTAATTATGTGTTTGCATCATTTTTATCGTATATATAATGAATCAATACCAATAAACTGAAAATTCACAAAAACGTGGAAAAACAGCAAAATGTTGCCTAATTAGATGATATTTTGTTTATATCACATAAAGGAAAAGAGGATGATAAACGTCAAAATATTGTTGAATTCGATGATTTTTAGTACGAAACAAAAGGCAAGAAAACTTGCTTAAAAATGCAAAATTTGCGAAATTCTGAGATATGAAGGCCAAATCACATATCGTGAGAAAACATGAAGTAGTATCGAAATATTGGTAAAAAACGAATATATTTACGTAAAATCACACTACATGAATAACGTGAAAAAAGTCACTATATTACCATATTTGAGGATTTTAACTAAAAATCATAGAGCGAGGTTTCGTATTATTTAGATCCAAGAAAAGACATGACAATGTTGTTTCAAATACAAATGATAAAAATCAATGAAAAACCATACTTCATTAGAATGAAGTATGAATTTAAATGATAAAAATCAATGTGTTTTCATTAGAATTAACTAAAATGTTCCTGATTTTCCGTTTATATTACCGATGGAAGATGTACACGTAAAACCGCTCTAATCCGGCTGAAACGTCGATATATGCAATAAAAACAGAACTTCTCCCCTTTCCAATATCTTACTCAGTATTTTAACGAGAAACAAATAGTTGATTGAAAATGAAGTTTTTAAGGTTAATTTCTAATCAATTATGTGTTAGCATCATTTTTATCGTATATTTAATGAATTAATAGCAATAAACTGAAAATTCACAAAACGTGGAAAAACAGCAAAATATTGCCTAATTCGATGATATTTTGTTTATATCACATAAAGGAAAAGGGGATGATAAACGTCAAAATATTGCTGAATTCGATGATTTTTAGTTCGAAACAAAATGCAAGAAAACTTGCTTAAGATGCAATATTATGCGAAAATCTGAGATTTGAAGGCTAAATCACATATCATGATACTACATGAAATAGTATCGAAGTATTGGTAAAAATGAATACATTTACGTAATATCAACCTACATGAAAAACGTGAAAAATCATTATTATGCCAAATTTGAGGATTTTAACGTCGAATCATAAAGCGACGTTTCGTATTTTTTAGACCCTAGAAAAGACGTATAAAGATGTTGCTTCCAATACAAATGATAAAAGTCAATGTGTTTTCATTAGAATTAACTAAAATGTTCCTGATTTTCCGTTTATATTACCGATGGCTGAAACGGCTGAAACGTCGATATATGCAATAAAAACAGAACTTCTCCCCTTTTAAATATCTTACTCAGTATTTTAACGAGAAACAAATTGATGATTGCAAATGAAGTATTTAAGCTTATTTTCTGATCAATTATTTGTTTGCATAATTTTTCTCGTATATATACTGAAATAATAACAATAAACTGATAATTCACAAAAACGCGGAAAAACGGCAAAATATTGCCTAATTCGATGATATTTTGTTTAAATCACATAAAGGAAAAGGGGATGATAAAGGTCAGAATATTGCTAAATTCGATGATTTTTGGTACAAAACAAAATGCAAGAAAACTTGCTTAAAAATGCAAAATTTGCGAAATTCTGAGATTTGAAGTTCAAATCACATATCGTGAGAAAACATGAAGCAGTATGAAAATATTGGTAAAAACTAATATTTTTTAAGAATATTCACTACGTAAAATCACACTACATGAATAACGTGAAAAAAGTCACTATATTACCATATTTGAGGATTTTAACTTCAAATCATAGAGCGTGGTTTCGTATTATTTAGATCCAAGAAAAAGACATATGACAATGTTGTTTCAAATACAAATGATAAAAATCAATGTGTTTTCATTAGAATTAACTAAAATGTTCCTGATTTTCCGTTTATATTACCGATGGAAGATGTACTCGTAAAACCGCTCTAATCCGGCTGAAACGTCGATATATGCAATAAAAACAGAACTTCTCCCCTTTCCAATATCTTACTCAGTATTTTAACGAGAAACAAATAGTTGATTGAAAATGAAGTGTTTAAGGTTAATTTCTAATCAATTATGTGTTTGCATCATTTTTATCGTATATTTAATGAATTAATAGCAATAAACTGAAAATTCACAAAAACGTGGAAAAACAGCAAAATATTGCCTAATTCGATGATATTTTGTTTATATCACATAAAGGAAAAGGGGATGATAAACGTCAAAATATTGCTGAATTCGATGATTTTTAGTACGAAACAAAATGCAAGAAAACTTGCTTAAGATGCAATATTATGCGAAAATCTGAGATTTGAAGGCCAAATCACATATCATGATACTACATGAAATAGTATCGAAGTATTGGTAAAAATGAATACATTTACGTAATATCAACCTACATGAAAAACGTGAAAAATCATTATTATGCCAAATTTGAGGATTTTAACGTCGAATCATAAAGCGACGTTTCGTATTTTTTAGACCCTAGAAAAGACGTATAAAGATGTTGCTTCCAATACAAATGATAAAAGTCAATGTGTTTTCATTAGAATTAACTAAAATGTTCCTGATTTTCCGTTTATATTACCGATGGCTGAAACGGCTGAAACGTCGATATATGCAATAAAAACAGAACTTCTCCCCTTTTAAATATCTTACTCAGTATTTTAACGAGAAACAAATTGATGATTGCAAATGAAGTATTTAAGCTTATTTTCTGATCAATTATGTGTTTGCATAATTTTTCTCGTATATATACTGAAATAATAACAATAAACTGATAATTCACAAAAACGCGGAAAAACGGCAAAATATTGCCTAATTCGATGATATTTTGTTTAAATCACATAAAGGAAAAGGGGATGATAAAGGTCAGAATATTGCTAAATTCGATGATTTTTGGTACAAAACAAAATGCAAGAAAACTTGCTTAAAAATGCAAAATTTGCGAAATTCTGAGATTTGAAGTTCAAATCACATATCGTGAGAAAACATGAAGCAGTATGAAAATATTGGTAAAAACTAATATTTTTTAAGAATATTCACTACGTAAAATCACACTACATGAATAACGTGAAAAAAGTCACTATATTACCATATTTGAGGATTTTAACTTCAAATCATAGAGCGTGGTTTCGTATTATTTAGATCCAAGAAAAAGACATATGACAATGTTGTTTCAAATACAAATGATAAAAATCAATGTGTTTTCATTAGAATTAACTAAAATGTTCCTGATTTTCCGTTTATATTACCGATGGAAGATGTACTCGTAAAACCGCTCTAATCCGGCTGAAACGTCGATATATGCAATAAAAACAGAACTTCTCCCAATTCCAATATCTTACTCAGTATTTTAACGAGAAACAAATAGTTGATTGAAAATGAAGTGTTTAAGGTTAATTTCTAATCAATTATGTGTTTGCATCATTTTTATCGTATATTTAATGAATTAATAGCAATAAACTGAAAATTCACAAAAACGTGGAAAAACAGCAAAATATTGCCTAATTCGATGATATTTTGTTTATATCACATAAAGGAAAAGGGGATGATAAACGTCAAACTATTGCTGAATTCGATGATTTTTAGTACGAAACAAAATGCAAGAAAACTTGCTTAAGATGCAATATTATGCGAAAATCTGAGATTTGAAGGCCAAATCACATATCGTGATACTACATGAAATAGTATCGAAATATTGGTTAAAATGAATAAATTTAAGTAATAAAAAACTACATGAAAAACGTGAAAAAGTCATTATTATGCCAAATTTGAGGATTTTAACTTCGAATCATAAAGCGACGTTTCGTATTTTTTAGACCCTAGAAAAGACGTATAAAGATGTTGCTTCCAATACAAATGATAAAAATCAATGTGTTTTCATTAAACTTAACTAAAATGTTCCTGATTTTCCGTTTATATTACCGATGGAAGATGTACACGTAAAACCTCTCTAATCCGGCTGAAACATCGATATATGCAATAAAAACAAAACTTCTCCCCTTTCCAATATCTTACTCAGTATTTTAACGAGAAACAAATAGTTGATTGAAAATGAAGTGTTTAAGGTTAATTTCTGATCAATTATGTTTTTGAATCATTTTTATCGTATATTTAATGAATTAATAGCAATAAACTGAAAATTCACGTGGAAAAAAAACGTGGAAAAACAGCAAAATATTGCCTAATTCGTTGATATTTTGTTTATATCACATTAAGGAAAAGGGAATGATAAACGTCAAAATATTGCTAAATTCGATGATTTTTAGTACAAAACAAAATGCAAGAAAACTTGCTTAAAAATGCAAAATTTGCGAAATTCTGAAATTTGAAGGCCAAATCTTATATCGTGAGAAAACATAAAGTAGTATCGAAATATTGGTAAAAACGAATATATATACATAAAATCACACTACATGAATAAAGTGAAAAAAGTCACTATATTACCATATTTGAGGATTTTAACTTCAAATCATAGAGCGAGGTTCCGTATTATTTAGATCAAAGAAAAAGACATGACAATGTTGTTTCAAATACAAATTATAAAAATCAATGTGTTTTCATTAGAATGAAGTTTGAATTTAAATGATTATCATCAAAGTGTTTTCATTAGAATTAACTAAAATGTTTCTGATTTTCCGTTTATATTACCGATGGAAGACGTACCCGTAAAACCGCTCTAATCCGGCTGATACGTCGATATATGCAATAAAAACAGAACTTCTCCCCTTTCTAATACCCTACTCAGTTTTTTAACGAGAAACAAATAGTTGATTGAAAATGAAGTTTTAAGGTTAATTTCTAATCAATTATATGTTTGCATCATTTTTATCGTATATTTTATGAATTAATAGCAATAAACTGAAAATTCACAAAAACGTGGAAAAAGAGCAAAATATTGCCTAATTCAACGATATTTTGTTTATATCACATAAAGAAAAAGGGGATGATAAACGTCAAAATATTGCTGAATTCGATGATTTTTAGTACGAAACAAAATGCAAGAAAACTTGCTTAAAATGCAATATTATGCGAAAATCTGAGATTTGAAGGCTAAATCACATATCGTGATACTACATGAAATAGTATCGAAATATTGGTTAAAATGAATACATTTAAGTAATAAAAAACTACATGAAAAACGTGAAAAAGTCATTATTATGCCAAATTTGAGGATTTTAACTTCGAATCATAAAGCGACGTTTCTTATTTTTTAGACCCTAGAAAAGACGTATAAAGATGTTGCTTCCAATGCAAATGATAAAAATCAATGTGTTTTCATTAAACTTAACTAAAATGTTCCTGATTTTACATCGATATATAACGTCAAAATATTGCTAAATTCGATGATTTTTAGTGCAAAACAAAATGCAAGAAAACTTGCTTAAGAATGCAAAATTTGCGAAATTCTGAAATTTGAAGGCCAAATCACATATCGTGAGAAAACATGTAGTAGTATCGAAATATTGGTAAAAACGAATATATATACGTAAAACCACACTACATGAATAACGTGAAAAAAGTCACTATATTACCATATTTGATGATTTTAACTTCAAATCATAGAGCGAGGTTTCGTATTATTTAGATCCAAGAAAAGACATATGAAAATGTTGTTTCAAATATAAATGATAAAAATCAATGTGTTTTCATTAGAATATAACTAAAATGTTCCTGATTTTAAGTTTATATTACCGATGGAAGATGTACACGTAAAACCGCTCTAATCCGGCTGAAACATCGATATATGCAATAAAAACAGAACTTCTCCCCTTTCCAATATCTTACTCATTATTTTAACGAGAAACAAATAGTTGATTGAAAATGAAGTGTTTAAGGTTAATCTCTAATCAATTATGTGTTTGAATCATTTTTATCGTATATTTAATGAATTAATAGCAATAAACTGAAAATTCACAAAAATGTGGAAAAACAGCAAAATATTGCCTAATTCGTTGATATTTTGTTTATATCACATAAAGGAAAAGGTAATGATAAACGTCAAAATATTGCTAAATTCGATGATTTTTAGTACAAAACAAAATGCAAGAAAACTTGCTTATAAATGCAAAATTTGCGAAATTCTAAAATTTGAAGGCCAAATCACATATCATGAGTAAACATGAAGTAGTATCGAAATATTGGTAAAAATGAATATATATACGTAAAATCACACTACATGAATAACGTGAAAAAGTCACTATATACCATATTTGAGGATTTTAACTTCAAATCATAGAGCGAGGTTTCGTATTATTTAGATCCAAGAAAAAACATTTGAAAATGTTGTTTCAAAAATAAATGATAAAAATTAATGTGTTTTCATTAGAATTAACTAAAATGTTCCTGATTTTCCGTTTATATTACCGATGGAAGATGTACACGTAAAACCGCTCTAATCCGGCTGAAACGTCGATATATGCAATAAAAACAAAACTTCTTCCCTTTCCAATATCTTACTCAGTATTTTAACGAGAAACAAATAGTTGATTGAAAATGAAGTGTTTAAGGTTAATTTCTAATCAATTATGTGTTTGCATCATTTTTATCGTATATTTAATAAATTAATAGCAATAAACTGAAAATTCACAAAAACGTGGAAAACAGCAAAATATTGCCTAATTCGATGATATTTTGTTTACATCACGTAAAGGAAAAGGGGATGATAAACGTCAAAATATTGCTGAGTTCGATGATTTTTAGTACGAAACAAAATGCAAGAAAACTTGCTTAAAATGCAATATTATGCGAAAATCTGAGATTTGAAGGCTAAATCACATATCGTGATACTACATGAAATAGTATCGAAATATTGGTTAAAATGAATACATTTAAGTAATATAAAACTACATGAAAAACGTGAAAAAGTCATTATTATGCCAAATTTGAGGATTTTAACTTCGAATCATAAAGCGACGTTTCGTATTTTTTAGACCCTAGAAAAGACGTATAAAGATGTTGCTTCCAATACAAATGATAAAAATCAATGTGTTTTCATTAAACTTAACTAAAATGTTCCTGATTTTACATCGATATAAAACGTCAAAATATTGCTAAATTCGATGATTTTTAGTGCAAAACAAAATGCAAGAAAACTTGCTTAAGAATGCAAAATTTGCGAAATTCTGAAATTTGAAGGCCAAATCACATATCGTGAGAAAACATGTAGTAGTATCGAAATATTGGTAAAAACGAATATATATACGTAAAACCACACTACATGAATAACGTGAAAAAAGTCACTATATTACCATATTTGAGGATTTTAACTTCAAATCATAGAGCGAGGTTTCGTATTATTTAGATCCAAGAAAAGACATATGAAAATGTTGTTTCAAATATAAATGATAAAAATCAATGTGTTTTCATTAGAATATAACTAAAATGTTCCTGATTTTAAGTTTATATTACCGATGGAAGATGTACACGTAAAACCGCTCTAATCCGGCTGAAACATCGATATATGCAATAAAAACAGAACTTCTCCCCTTTCCAATATCTTACTCATTATTTTAACGAGAAACAAATAGTTGATTGAAAATGAAGTGTTTAAGGTTAATCTCTAATCAATTATGTGTTTGAATCATTTTTATCGTATATTTAATGAATTAATAGCAATAAACTGAAAATTCACAAAAATGTGGAAAAACAGCAAAATATTGCCTAATTCGTTGATATTTTGTTTATATCACATAAAGGAAAAGGTAATGATAAACGTCAAAATATTGCTAAATTCGATGATTTTTAGTACAAAACAAAATGCAAGAAAACTTGCTTATAAATGCAAAATTTGCGAAATTCTAAAATTTGAAGGCCAAATCACATATCATGAGTAAACATGAAGTAGTATCGAAATATTGGTAAAAATGAATATATATACGTAAAATCACACTACATGAATAACGTGAAAAAGTCACTATATTACCATATTTGAGGATTTTAACTTCAAATCATAGAGCGAGGTTTCGTATTATTTAGATCCAAGAAAAAACATTTGAAAATGTTGTTTCAAAAATAAATGATAAAAATTAATGTGTTTTCATTAGAATTAACTAAAATGTTCCTGATTTTCCGTTTATATTACCGATGGAAGATGTACACGTAAAACCGCTCTAATCCGGCTGAAACGTCGATATATGCAATAAAAACAAAACTTTTCCCCTTTCCAATATCTTACTCAGTATTTTAACGAGAAACAAATAGTTGATTGAAAATGAAGTGTTTAAGGTTAATTTCTAATCAATTATGTGTTTACATCATTTTTATCGTATATTTAATAAATTAATAGCAATAAACTGAAAATTCACAAAAACGTGGAAAACAGCAAAATATTGCCTAATTCGATGATATTTTGTTTACATCACGTAAAGGAAAAGGGGATGATAAACGTCAAAAATATTGCTGAATTCGATGATTTTTAGTACAAAACAAAATGCAAGAAAACTTGCTTAAAATGCAATATTATGCGAAAATCTGAGATTTGAAGGCTAAATCACATATCGTGATACTACATGAAATAGTATCGAAATATTGGTAAAAATGAATACATTTAAGTAATATCAAACTACATGAAAAACGTGAAAAAATTCACTATATAACCATATTTGAGGATTTTAACTTCAAATCATAGAGCGAGGTTTCATATTATTTAGATCCAAGAAAAGACATATGACAATGTTGTTTCCAATACAAATGATAAAAAACAATGTGTTTTCATTAGAATTAACTATAATGTTCTTGATTTTCAGTTTATATTAACGATGGAAGATGTACACGTAAAACCGCTCTAATCCGGCTGAAACGTCGATATATGCAATAAAAACCGAACTTCTCGCCTTTTCAATATCTTACTCAGTATTTTAACGAGAAACAAATAGATGATTGAAAATGAAGTATTTAAGGTTATTATCTAATCAATTATGTGTTTGCATCATTTTTATCGTATATATATATGAATTAATACCCATGGACGGAAAATTCACAAAAACGTGGAAAACGGCAAAATATTGCCTAATTCGATGATATTTTGTTTAAATCACATGAAGGAAAAGGAGATGATAAACGTCAAAATATTGCTATATTCGATGATTTTTCGTACGAAACAAAATGCAAGAAAACTTGCTTAAAATGCAATATTATGCGAAATTCTGAGATTTGAAGGCCAAATCACATATCGTGATACTACATGAAATAGTATCGAAATATTGGTAAAAATGAATATATTTACGTAATATCAAACTACATGAAAAACGTGAAAAAAGTCACTATATAACCATATTTGAGGATTTTAACTTCATATCATAGAGCGAGGTTTCGTATTATTTAGATCCAAGAAAAGACATATGACAATGTTGTTTCCAATACAAATGATAAAAAACAATGTGTTTTCATTAGAATTAACTATAATGTTCTTGATTTTCCGTTTATATTAACGATGGAAGATGTACACGTAAAACCGCTCTAATCCGGCTGAAACGTCGATATATGCAATAAAAACCGAACTTCTCCCCTTTTCAATATCTTACTCAGTATTTTAACGAGAAACAAATAGATGATTGAAAATGAAGTATTTAAGGTTATTATCTAATCAATTATGTGTTTGCATCATTTTTATCGTATATATATATAAATTAATACCCATGGACGGAAAATTCACAAAAACGTGGAAAACGGAAAAATATTGCCTAATTAGATGATATTTTGTTTAAATCACATGAAGGAAAAGGAGATGATAAACGTTAAAATATTGCTAAATTCGATGATTTTTCGTACGAAGCAAAATGCAAGAAAACTTGCTTAAAATGCAATATTATGCGAAATTCTGAGATTTGAAGGCCAAATCACATATCGTGATACTACATGAAATAGTATCGAAATATTGGTAAAAATGAATATATTTACGTAATACCAAACTACATGAAAAACGTGAAAAAATCACTATATACCCATATTTGAGGATTTTAACTTCAAATCATAGAGCGAGGTTTCATATTATTTAGATCCAAGAAAAGACATATGACAATGTTGTTTCCAATACAAATGATAAAAAACAATGTGTTTTCATTAGAATTAACTATAATGTTCTTGATTTTCCGTTTATATTAACGATGGAAGATGTACACGTAAAACCGCTCTAATCCGGCTGAAACGTCGATATATGCAATAAAAACCGAACTTCTCCCCTTTTCAATATCTTACTCAGTATTTTAACGAGAAACAAATAGATGATTGAAAATGAAGTATTTAAGGGTATTATCTAATCAATTATGTGTTTGCATAATTTTTATCGTATATATATATGAATTAATACCCATGGACGGAAAATTCACAAAAACGTGGAAAACGGCAAAATATTGCCTAATTCGATGATATTTTGTTTAAATCACATGAAGGAAAAGGTAAACGATAAACGTTAAAATATTGCTAAATTCGATGATTTTTCGTACGAAGCAAAATGCAAGAAAACTTGCTTAAAATGCAATATTATGCGAAATTCTGAGATTTGAAGGCCAAATCACATATCGTGATACTACATGAAATAGTATCGAAATATTGGTAAAAATGAATATATTTACGTAATATCAAACTACATGAAAAACGTGAAAAAATTCACTATATAACCATATTTGAGGATTTTAACTTCAAATCATAGAGCGAGGTTTCGTATTATTTAGTTCCAAGAAAAGACATATGACAATGTTGTTTCTAATACAAATGATAAAAAACAATGTGTTTTCATTAGAATTAACTATAATGTTCTTGATTTTCCGTTTATATTAACGATGGAAGATGTACACGTAAAACCGCTCTAATCCGGCTGAAACGTCGATATATGCAATAAAAACCGAACTTCTCCCCTTTTCAATATCTTACTCAGTATTTTAACGAGAAACAAATAGATGATTGAAAATGAAGTATTTAAGGTTATTATCTAATCAATTATGTGTTTGCATCATTTTTATCGTATATATATATGAATTAATACCCATGGACGGAAAATTCACAAAAACGTGGAAAGCGGCAAAATATTGCCTAATTCGATGATATTTTGTTTAAATCACATGAAGGAAAAGGAGATGATAAACGTTAAAATATTGCTAAATTCGATGATTTTTCGTATGAAGCAAAATGCAAGAAAACTTGCTTAAAATGCAATATTATGCGAAATTCTGAGATTTGAAGGCCAAATCACATATCGTGATACTACATGAAATAGTATCGAAATATTAGTAAAAATGAATATATTTACGTAATATCAAACTACATGAAAAACGTGAAAAAAGTCACTATATAACCATATTTGAGGATTTTAACTTCAAATCATAGAGCGAGGTTTCGTATTATTTAGTTCCAAGAAAAGACATATGACAATGTTGTTTCCAATACAAATGATAAAAAACAATGTGTTTTCATTAGAATTAACTATAATGTTCTTGATTTTCCGTTTATATTAACGAGGGAAGATGTACACGTAAAACCGCTCTAATCCGGCTGAAACGTCGATATATGCAATAAAAACCGAACTTCTCCCCTTTTCAATATCTTACTCAGTATTTTAACGAGAAACAAATAGATGATTGAAAATGAAGTATTTAAGGTTATTATCTAATCAATTATGTGTTTGCATCATTTTTATCGTATATATATATGAATTAATACCCATGGACGGAAAATTCACAAAAACGTGGAAAACGGCAAAATATTGCCTAATTCGATGATATTTTGTTTAAATCACATGAAGGAAAAGGAGATGATAAACGTTAAAATATTGCTAAATTCGATGATTTTTCGTACGAAGCAAAATGCAAGAAAACTTGCTTAAAATGCAATATTATGCGAAATTCTGAGATTTGAAGGCCAAATCACATATCGTGATACTACATGAAATAGTATCGAAATATTGGTAAAAATGAATATATTTACGTAATACCAAACTACATGAAAAACGTGAAAAAAGTCACTATATAACCATATTTGAGGATTTTAACTTCAAATCATAGAGCGAAGTTTCGTATTATTTAGTTCCAAGAAAAGACATATGACAATGTTGTTTCAATACAAATGATAAAAAACAATGTGTTTTCATTGGAATTAACTATAATGTTCTTGATTTTCCGTTTATGTTAACGATGGAAGATGTACACGTAAAACCGCTCTAATCCGGCTGAAACGTCGATATATGCAATAAAAACCGATCTTCTCCCCTTTTCAATATCTTACTCAGTATTTTAACGAGAAACAAATAGAAGATTGAAAATGAAGTATTTAAGGTTATTATCTAATCAATTATGTGTTTGCATCATTTTTATCGTATATGTGTGTATATCACGAAAATAAACACCTTCTGAAGATGTATTTAATATACGAATGTACTTAAGGAAATTTCCTGTTTCATTTTTCCTCCGTGGTCTGACATTGTTATCGTATATATATATGAATTAATACCTATGGACGGAAAATTTACAAAAACGTGGAAAACGGCAAAATATTGCCTAATTCGATGATATTTTGTTTAAATCACATGAAGGAAAAGGGGATGATAAACGTTAAAATATTGCTAAATTCGATGATTTTTCGTACGAAACAAAATGCAAGAAAACTTGCTTAAAATGCAATATTATGCGAAATTCTGAGATTTGAAGGCCAAATCACATATCGTGATACTACATGAAATAGTATCGAAATATTGGTAAAATTAATATATTTACGTAATATCAAACTACATGAAAAACGTGAAAAAAGTCACTATATAACCATATTTGAGGATTTTAACTTCAAATCATAGAGCGAGGTTTCGTATTATTTAGATCCAAGAAAAGACATATGACAATGTTGTTTCCAATACAAATGATAAAAAACAATGTGTTTTCATTAGAATTAACTATAATGTTCTTGATTTTCCGTTTATGATGGAAGATGTAAACGTAAAACCGCTCTAATCCGGCTGAAACGTCGATATACGCAATAAAAACCGAACTTCTCCCCTTTTCAATATCTTACTCAGTATTTTAACGAGAAACAAATAGATGATTGAAAATGAAGTATTTAAGGTTATTATCTAATCAATTATGTGTTTGCATCATTTTTATCGTATATATATATGAATTATTACCCATGGACGGAAAATTCACAAAAACGTGGAAAACGGCAAAATATTGCCTAATTCGATGATATTTTGTTTAAATCACATGAAGGAAAAGGAGATGATAAACGTTAAAATATTGCTAAATTCGATGATTTTTCGTACGAAGCAAAATGCAAGAAAACTTGCTTAAAATGCAATATTATGCGAAATTCTGAGATTTGAAGGCCAAATCACATATCGTGATACTACATGAAATAGTATCGAAATATTGGTAAAAATGAATATATTTACGTAATATCAAACTACATGAAAAACGTGAAAAACGTTACTATATAACCATATTTGAGGATTTAACTTCAAATCATAGAGCGAGGTTTCGTATTATTTAGTTCCAAGAAAAGACATATGACAATGTTGTTTCCAATACAAATGATAAAAAACAATGTGTTTTCATTAGAATTAACTATAATGTTCTTGATTTTCCGTTTATGATGGAAGATGTAAACGTAAAACCGCTCTAATCCGGCTGAAACGTCGATATACGCAATAAAAACCGAACTTCTCCCCTTTTCAATATCTTACTCAGTATTTTAACGAGAAACAAATAGATGATTGAAAATGAAGTATTTAAGGTTATTATCTAATCAATTATGTGTTTGCATCATTTTTATCGTATATATATGAATTAAAACCCATGGACTGAAAATTCACAAAAACGTGGAAAACGGCAAAATATTGCCTAATTCGATGATATTTTGTTTAAATCACATGAAGGAAAAGGAGATGATAAACGTTAAAATATTGCTAAATTCGATGATTTTTCGTACGAAGCAAAATGCAAGAAAACTTGCTTAAAATGCAATATTATGCGAAATTCTGAGATTTGAAGGCCAAATCACATATCGTGATACTACATGAAATAGTATCGAAATATTGGTAAAAATGAATATATTTACGTAATATCAAACTACATGAAAAACGTGAAAAAAGTCACTATATAACCATATTTGAGGATTTTAACTTCAAATCATAGAGCGAGGTTTCGTATTATTTAGATCCAAGAAAAGACATATGACAATGTTGTTTCCAATACAAATGATAAAAAACAATGTGTTTTCATTAGAATTAACTATAATGTTCTTGATTTTCCGTTTATATTAACGAGGGAAGATGTACACGTAAAACCGCCCTAATCCGGCTGAAACGTCGATATATGCAATAAAAACCGAATTTCTCCCCTTTTCAATATCTTCCTCAGTATTTTAACGAGAAACAAGTAGATGATTGAAAATGAAGTATTTAAGGTTATTATCTAATCAATTATGTGTTTGCATCATTTTTATCGTATATATATGAATTAATACCCATGGACTGAAAATTCAAAAAACGTGGAAAAACGGCAAAATATTGCCTAATTCGATGATATTTTCTTTAAATCACATGAAGGAAAAGGGAATGATAAACGTCAAAATATTGCTAATTTCGATGATTTTTCGTACGAAACAAAATGCAAGAAAACTTGCTTAAAATGCAATATTACGCGAAATTCTGAGATTTGAAGGGCAAATCACATATCGTGATACTACATGAAATAGTATCGAAATATTGGTAAAAATGAATATATTTACGTAATATCAAACTACATGAAAAACGTGAAAAAATTCACTATATAACCATATTTGAGGATTTTAACTTCAAATCATAGAGCGAGGTTTCGTATTATTTAGATCCAAGAAAAGACATATGACAATGTTGTTTCCAATACAAATGATAAAAAACAATGTGTTTTCATTAGAATTAACTATAATGTTCTTGATTTTCCGTTTATATTAACGATGGAAGATGTACACGTAAAACCGCTCTAATCCGGCTGAAACGTCGATATATGCAATAAAAACCGAACTTCTCCCCTTTTCAAAATCTTACTCAGTATTTTAACGAGAAACAAATAGATGATTGAAAATGAAGTATTTAAGGTTATTATCTAATCAATTATGTGTTTGCATCATTTTTATCGTATATTTATATGAATTATTACCCACGGACGGAAAATTCACAAAAACGTGGAAAACGGCAAAATATTGCCTAATTCGATGATATTTTGTTTAAATCACATGAAGGAAAAGGAGATGATAAACGTTAAAATATTGCAAAATTCGATGATTTTTCGTACGAAGCAAAATGCAAGAAAACTTGCCTAAAATGCAATATTATGCGAAATTCTGAGATTTGAAGGCCAAATCACATATCGTGATACTACATGAAATAGTATCGAAATATTGGTAAAATGAATATATTTACGTAATATCAAACTACATGAAAAACGTGAAAAAAGTCACTATATAACCATATTTGAGGATTTTAATTTCAAATCATAGAGCGAGGTTTCGTATTATTTAGATCCAAGAAAAGACATATGACAATGTTGTTTCCAATACAAATGATAAAAAACAATGTGTTTTCATTAGAATTAACTATAATGTTCTTGATTTTCCGTTTATATTAACGAGGGAAGATGTACACGTAAAACCGCTCTAATCCGGCTGAAACGTCGATATATGCAATAAAAACCGAATTTCTCCCCTTTTCAATATCTTCCTCAGTATTTTAACGAGAAACAAATAGATGATTGAAAATGAAGTATTTAAGGTTATTATCTAATCAATTATGTGTTTGCATCATTTTTATCGTATATATATGAAATAAAACCCATTGACTGAAAATTCACAAAAACGTGGAAAACGGCAAAATATTGACTAATTCGATGATATTTTGTTTAAATCACATGAAGGAAAAGGAGATGATAAACGTCAAAAATATTGCTATATTCGATGATTTTTCGGACGAAACAAAATGCAAGAAAACTTGCTTAAAATGCAATATTATGCGAAATTCTGAGATTTGAAGGCTAAATCACATATCGTGATACTACATGAAATAGTATCGAAATATTGGTTAAAATGAATACATTTAAGTAATAAAAAACTACATGAAAAACGTGAAAAAGTCATTATTATGCCAAATTTGAGGATTTTAACTTCGAATCATAAAGCGACGTTTCGTATTTTTTAGACCCTAGAAAAGACGTATAAAGATGTTGCTTCCAATACAAATGATAAAAATCAATGTGTTTTCATTAAACTTAACTAAAATGTTCCTGATTTTACATCGATATATAACGTCAAAATATTGCTAAATTCGATGATTTTTAGTGCAAAACAAAATGCAAGAAAACTTGCTTAAGAATGCAAAATTTGCGAAATTCTGAAATTTGAAGGCCAAATCACATATCGTGAGAAAACATGTAGTAGTATCGAAATATTGGTAAAAACGAATATATATACGTAAAACCACACTACATGAATAACGTGAAAAAAGTCACTATATTACCATATTTGATGATTTTAACTTCAAATCATAGAGCGAGGTTTCGTATTATTTAGATCCAAGAAAAGACATATGAAAATGTTGTTTCAAATATAAATGATAAAAATCAATGTGTTTTCATTAGAATATAACTAAAATGTTCCTGATTTTAAGTTTATATTACCGATGGAAGATGTACACGTAAAACCGCTCTAATCCGGCTGAAACATCGATATATGCAATAAAAACAGAACTTCTCCCCTTTCCAATATCTTACTCATTATTTTAACGAGAAACAAATAGTTGATTGAAAATGAAGTGTTTAAGGTTAATCTCTAATCAATTATGTGTTTGAATCATTTTTATCGTATATTTAATGAATTAATAGCAATAAACTGAAAATTCACAAAAATGTGGAAAAACAGCAAAATATTGCCTAATTCGTTGATATTTTGTTTATATCACATAAAGGAAAAGGTAATGATAAACGTCAAAATATTGCTAAATTCGATGATTTTTAGTACAAAACAAAATGCAAGAAAACTTGCTTATAAATGCAAAATTTGCGAAATTCTAAAATTTGAAGGCCAAATCACATATCATGAGTAAACATGAAGTAGTATCGAAATATTGGTAAAAATGAATATATATACGTAAAATCACACTACATGAATAACGTGAAAAAGTCACTATATACCATATTTGAGGATTTTAACTTCAAATCATAGAGCGAGGTTTCGTATTATTTAGATCCAAGAAAAAACATTTGAAAATGTTGTTTCAAAAATAAATGATAAAAATTAATGTGTTTTCATTAGAATTAACTAAAATGTTCCTGATTTTCCGTTTATATTACCGATGGAAGATGTACACGTAAAACCGCTCTAATCCGGCTGAAACGTCGATATATGCAATAAAAACAAAACTTCTTCCCTTTCCAATATCTTACTCAGTATTTTAACGAGAAACAAATAGTTGATTGAAAATGAAGTGTTTAAGGTTAATTTCTAATCAATTATGTGTTTGCATCATTTTTATCGTATATTTAATAAATTAATAGCAATAAACTGAAAATTCACAAAAACGTGGAAAACAGCAAAATATTGCCTAATTCGATGATATTTTGTTTACATCACGTAAAGGAAAAGGGGATGATAAACGTCAAAATATTGCTGAGTTCGATGATTTTTAGTACGAAACAAAATGCAAGAAAACTTGCTTAAAATGCAATATTATGCGAAAATCTGAGATTTGAAGGCTAAATCACATATCGTGATACTACATGAAATAGTATCGAAATATTGGTTAAAATGAATACATTTAAGTAATATAAAACTACATGAAAAACGTGAAAAAGTCATTATTATGCCAAATTTGAGGATTTTAACTTCGAATCATAAAGCGACGTTTCGTATTTTTTAGACCCTAGAAAAGACGTATAAAGATGTTGCTTCCAATACAAATGATAAAAATCAATGTGTTTTCATTAAACTTAACTAAAATGTTCCTGATTTTACATCGATATAAAACGTCAAAATATTGCTAAATTCGATGATTTTTAGTGCAAAACAAAATGCAAGAAAACTTGCTTAAGAATGCAAAATTTGCGAAATTCTGAAATTTGAAGGCCAAATCACATATCGTGAGAAAACATGTAGTAGTATCGAAATATTGGTAAAAACGAATATATATACGTAAAACCACACTACATGAATAACGTGAAAAAAGTCACTATATTACCATATTTGAGGATTTTAACTTCAAATCATAGAGCGAGGTTTCGTATTATTTAGATCCAAGAAAAGACATATGAAAATGTTGTTTCAAATATAAATGATAAAAATCAATGTGTTTTCATTAGAATATAACTAAAATGTTCCTGATTTTAAGTTTATATTACCGATGGAAGATGTACACGTAAAACCGCTCTAATCCGGCTGAAACATCGATATATGCAATAAAAACAGAACTTCTCCCCTTTCCAATATCTTACTCATTATTTTAACGAGAAACAAATAGTTGATTGAAAATGAAGTGTTTAAGGTTAATCTCTAATCAATTATGTGTTTGAATCATTTTTATCGTATATTTAATGAATTAATAGCAATAAACTGAAAATTCACAAAAATGTGGAAAAACAGCAAAATATTGCCTAATTCGTTGATATTTTGTTTATATCACATAAAGGAAAAGGTAATGATAAACGTCAAAATATTGCTAAATTCGATGATTTTTAGTACAAAACAAAATGCAAGAAAACTTGCTTATAAATGCAAAATTTGCGAAATTCTAAAATTTGAAGGCCAAATCACATATCATGAGTAAACATGAAGTAGTATCGAAATATTGGTAAAAATGAATATATATACGTAAAATCACACTACATGAATAACGTGAAAAAGTCACTATATTACCATATTTGAGGATTTTAACTTCAAATCATAGAGCGAGGTTTCGTATTATTTAGATCCAAGAAAAAACATTTGAAAATGTTGTTTCAAAAATAAATGATAAAAATTAATGTGTTTTCATTAGAATTAACTAAAATGTTCCTGATTTTCCGTTTATATTACCGATGGAAGATGTACACGTAAAACCGCTCTAATCCGGCTGAAACGTCGATATATGCAATAAAAACAAAACTTTTCCCCTTTCCAATATCTTACTCAGTATTTTAACGAGAAACAAATAGTTGATTGAAAATGAAGTGTTTAAGGTTAATTTCTAATCAATTATGTGTTTACATCATTTTTATCGTATATTTAATAAATTAATAGCAATAAACTGAAAATTCACAAAAACGTGGAAAACAGCAAAATATTGCCTAATTCGATGATATTTTGTTTACATCACGTAAAGGAAAAGGGGATGATAAACGTCAAAAATATTGCTGAATTCGATGATTTTTAGTACAAAACAAAATGCAAGAAAACTTGCTTAAAATGCAATATTATGCGAAAATCTGAGATTTGAAGGCTAAATCACATATCGTGATACTACATGAAATAGTATCGAAATATTGGTAAAAATGAATACATTTAAGTAATATAAAACTACATGAAAAACGTGAAAAAGTCATTATTATGCCAAATTTGAGGATTTTAACTTCGAATCATAAAGCGACGTTTCGTATTTTTTAGACCCTAGAAAAGACGTATAAAGATGTTGCTTCCAATACAAATGATAAAAATCAATGTGTTTTCATTAAACTTAACTAAAATGTTCCTGATTTTACATCGATATATAACGTCAAAATATTGCTAAATTCGATGATTTTTAGTGCAAAACAAAATGCAAGAAAACTTGCTTAAGAATGCAAAATTTGCGAAATTCTGAAATTTGAAGGCCAAATCACATATCGTGAGAAAACATGTAGTAGTATCGAAATATTGGTAAAAACGAATATATATACGTAAAACCACACTACATGAATAACGTGAAAAAAGTCACTATATTACCATATTTGAGGATTTTAACTTCAAATCATAGAGCGAGGTTTCGTATTATTAAGATCCAAGAAAAGACATATGAAAATGTTGTTTCAAATATAAATGATAAAAATCAATGTGTTTTCATTAGAATATAACTAAAATGTTCCTGATTTTAGGTTTATATTACCGATGGAAGATGTACACGTAAAACCGCTCTAATCCGGCTGAAACATCGATATATGCAATAAAAACAGAACTTCTTCCCTTTCCAATATCTTACTCATTATTTTAACGAGAAACAAATAGTTGATTGAAAATGAAGTGTTTAAGGTTAATTTCTAATCAATTATGTGTTTGAATCATTTTTATCGTATATTTAATGAATTAATAGCAATAAACTGAAAATTCACAAAAATGTGGAAAAACAGCAAAATATTGCCTAATTCGTTGATATTTTGTTTATATCACATAAAGGAAAAGGTAATGATAAACGTCAAAATATTGCTAAATTCGATGATTTTTAGTACAAAACAAAATGCAAGAAAACTTGCTTATAAATGCAAAATTTGCGAAATTCTAAAATTTGAAGGCCAAATCACATATCATGAGTAAACATGAAGTAGTATCGAAATATTGGTAAAAATGAATATATATACGTAAAATCACACTACATGAATAACGTGAAAAAGTCACTATATACCATATTTGAGGATTTTAACTTCAAATCATAGAGCGAGGTTTCGTATTATTTAGATCCAAGAAAAAACATTTGAAAATGTTGTTTCAAAAATAAATGATAAAAATTAATGTGTTTTCATTAGAATTAACTAAAATGTTCCTGATTTTCCGTTTATATTACCGATGGAAGATGTACACGTAAAACCGCTCTAATCCGCCTGAAACGTCGATATATGCAATAAAAACAAAACTTCTTCCCTTTCCAATATCTTACTCAGTATTTTAACGAGAAACAAATAGTTGATTGAAAATGAAGTGTTTAAGGTTAATTTCTAATCAATTATGTGTTTGCATCATTTTTATCGTATATTTAATAAATTAATAGCAATAAACTGAAAATTCACAAAAACGTGGAAAACAGCAAAATATTGCCTAATTCGATGATATTTTGTTTACATCACGTAAAGGAAAAGGGGATGATAAACGTCAAAAATATTGCTGAATTCGATGATTTTTAGTACAAAACAAAATGCAAGAAAACTTGCTTAAAATGCAATATTATGCGAAAATCTGAGATTTGAAGGCTAAATCACATATCGTGATACTACATGAAATAGTATCGAAATATTGGTAAAAATGAATACATTTAAGTAATATAAAACTACATGAAAAACGTGAAAAAGTCATTATTATGCCAAATTTGAGGATTTTAACTTCGAATCATAAAGCGACGTTTCGTATTTTTTAGACCCTAGAAAAGACGTATAAAGATGTTGCTTCCAATACAAATGATAAAAATCAATGTGTTTTCATTAAACTTAACTAAAATGTTCCTGATTTTCCGTTTATATTACCGATGGAAGATGTACACGTAAAACCTCTCTAATCCGGCTGAAACATCGATATATGCAATAAAAACAGAACTTCTCCCCTTTCCAATATCTTACTCAGTATTTTAACGAGAAACAAATAGTTGATTGAAAATGAAGTGTTTAAGGTTAATTTCTGATCAATTATGTGTTTGAATCATTTTTATCGTATATTTAATGAATTAATAGCAATAAACTGAAAATTCACGTGGAAAAAAAACGTGGAAAAACAGCAAAATATTGCCTAATTCGTTGATATTTTGTTTATATCACATTAAGGAAAAGGGAATGATAAACGTCAAAATATTGCTAAATTCGATGATTTTTAGTACAAAACAAAATGCAAGAAAACTTGCTTAAAAATGCAAAATTTGCGAAATTCTGAAATTTGAAGGCCAAATCACATATCGTGAGAAAACATAAAGTAGTATCGAAATATTGGTAAAAACGAATATATATACATAAAATCACACTACATGAATAAAGTGAAAAAAGTCACAATATTACCATATTTGAGGATTTTAACTTCAAATCATAGAGCGAGGTTCCGTATTATTTAGATCAAAGAAAAAGACATGACAATGTTATTTCAAATACAAATGATAAAAATCAATGTGTTTTCATTAGAATGAAGTTTGAATTTAAATGATTATCATCAAAGTGTTTTCATTAGAATTAACTAAAATGTTTCTGATTTACCGTTTATATTACCGATGGAAGACGTACCCGTAAAACCGCTCTAATCCGGCTGATACGTCGATATATGCAATAAAAACAGAACTTCTCCCCTTTCTAATATCCTACTCAGTTTTTTAACGAGAAACAAATAGTTGATTGAAAATGAAGTTTTAAGGTTAATTTCTAATCAATTATATGTTTGCATCATTTTTATCGTATATTTAATGAATTAATAGCAATAAACTGAAAATTCACAAAAACGTGGAAAAAGAGCAAAATATTGCCTAATTCAACGATATTTTGTTTATATCACATAAAGAAAAAGGGGATGATAAACGTCAAAATATTGCTGAATTCGATGATTTTTAGTACGAAACAAAATGCAAGAAAACTTGCTTAAAATGCAATATTATGCGAAAATCTGAGATTTGAAGGCTAAATCACATATCGTGATACTACATGAAATAGTATCGAAATATTGGTTAAAATGAATACATTTAAGTAATAAAAAACTACATGAAAAACGTGAAAAAGTCATTATTATGCCAAATTTGAGGATTTTAACTTCGAATCATAAAGCGACGTTTCGTATTTTTTAGACCCTAGAAAAGACGTATAAAGATGTTGCTTCCAATACAAATTATAAAAATCAATGTGTTTTCATTAAACTTAACTAAAATGTTCCTGATTTTACATCGATATATAACGTCAAAATATTGCTAAATTCGATGATTTTTAGTGCAAAACAAAATGCAAGAAAACTTGCTTAAGAATGCAAAATTTGCGAAATTCTGAAATTTGAAGGCCAAATCACATATCGTGAGAAAACATGTAGTAGTATCGAAATATTGGTAAAAACGAATATATATACGTAAAACCACACTACATGAATAACGTGAAAAAAGTCACTATATTACCATATTTGAGGATTTTAACTTCAAATCATAGAGCGAGGTTTCGTATTATTTAGATCCAAGAAAAGACATATGAAAATGTTGTTTCAAATATAAATGATAAAAATCAATGTGTTTTCATTAGAATATAACTAAAATGTTCCTGATTTTAAGTTTATATTACCGATGGAAGATGTACACGTAAAACCGCTCTAATCCGGATGAAACATCGATATATGCAATAAAAACAGAACTTCTCCCCTTTCCAATATCTTACTCATTATTTTAACGAGAAACAAATAGTTGATTGAAAATGAAGTGTTTAAGGTTAATTTCTAATCAATTATGTGTTTGAATCATTTTTATCGTATATTTAATGAATTAATAGCAATAAACTGAAAATTCACAAAAATGTGGAAAAACAGCAAAATATTGCCTAATTCGTTGATATTTTGTTTATATCACATAAAGGAAAAGGTAATGATAAACGTCAAAATATTGCTAAATTCGATGATTTTTAGTACAAAACAAAATGCAAGAAAACTTGCTTATAAATGCAAAATTTGCGAAATTCTAAAATTTGAAGGCCAAATCACATATCATGAGTAAACATGAAGTAGTATCGAAATATTGGTAAAAATGAATATATATACGTAAAATCACACTACATGAATAACGTAAAAAAGTCACTATATACCATATTTGAGGATTTTAACTTCAAATCATAGAGCGAGGTTTCGTATTATTTAGATCCAAGAAAAAACATTTGAAAATGTTGTTTCAAAAATAAATGATAAAAATTAATGTGTTTTAATTAGAATTAACTAAAATGTTCCTGATTTTCCGTTTATATTACCGATGGAAGATGTACACGTAAAACCGCTCTAATCCGGCTGAAACGTCGATATATGCAATAAAAACAAAACTTCTTCCCTTTCCAATATCTTACTCAGTATTTTAACGAGAAACAAATAGTTGATTGAAAATGAAGTGTTTAAGGTTAATTTCTAATCAATTATGTGTTTGCATCATTTTTATCGTATATTTAATAAATTAATAGCAATAAACTGAAAATTCACAAAAACGTGGAAAACAGCAAAATATTGCCTAATTCGATGATATTTTGTTTACATCACGTAAAGGAAAAGGGGATGATAAACGTCAAAAATATTGCTGAATTCGATGATTTTTAGTACAAAACAAAATGCAAGAAAACTTGCTTAAAATGCAATATTATGCGAAAATCTGAGATTTGAAGGCTAAATCACATATCGTGATACTACATGAAATAGTATCGAAATATTGGTAAAAATGAATACATTTAAGTAATATAAAACTACATGAAAAACGTGAAAAAGTCATTATTATGCCAAATTTGAGGATTTTAACTTCGAATCATAAAGCGACGTTTCGTATTTTTTAGACCCTAGAAAAGACGTATAAAGATGTTGCTTCCAATACAAATGATAAAAATCAATGTGTTTTCATTAAACTTAACTAAAATGTTCCTGATTTTCCGTTTATATTACCGATGGAAGATGTACACGTAAAACCTCTCTAATCCGGCTGAAACATCGATATATGCAATAAAAACAGAACTTCTCCCCTTTCCAATATCTTACTCAGTATTTTAACGAGAAACAAATAGTTGATTGAAAATGAAGTGTTTAAGGTTAATTTCTGATCAATTATGTGTTTGAATCATTTTTATCGTATATTTAATGAATTAATAGCAATAAACTGAAAATTCACGTGGAAAAAAAACGTGGAAAAACAGCAAAATATTGCCTAATTCGTTGATATTTTGTTTATATCACATTAAGGAAAAGGGAATGATAAACGTCAAAATATTGCTAAATTCGATGATTTTTAGTACAAAACAAAATGCAAGAAAACTTGCTTAAAAATGCAAAATTTGCGAAATTCTGAAATTTGAAGGCCAAATCACATATCGTGAGAAAACATAAAGTAGTATCGAAATATTGGTAAAAACGAATATATATACATAAAATCACACTACATGAATAAAGTGAAAAAAGTCACTATATTACCATATTTGAGGATTTTAACTTCAAATCATAGAGCGAGGTTCCGTATTATTTAGATCAAAGAAAAAGACATGACAATGTTATTTCAAATACAAATGATAAAAATCAATGTGTTTTCATTAGAATGAAGTTTGAATTTAAATGATTATCATCAAAGTGTTTTCATTAGAATTAACTAAAATGTTTCTGATTTACCGTTTATATTACCGATGGAAGACGTACCCGTAAAACCGCTCTAATCCGGCTGATACGTCGATATATGCAATAAAAACAGAACTTCTCCCCTTTCTAATATCCTACTCAGTTTTTTAACGAGAAACAAATAGTTGATTGAAAATGAAGTTTTAAGGTTAATTTCTAATCAATTATATGTTTGCATCATTTTTATCGTATATTTAATGAATTAATAGCAATAAACTGAAAATTCACAAAAACGTGGAAAAAGAGCAAAATATTGCCTAATTCAACGATATTTTGTTTATATCACATAAAGAAAAAGGGGATGATAAACGTCAAAATATTGCTGAATTCGATGATTTTTAGTACGAAACAAAATGCAAGAAAACTTGCTTAAAATGCAATATTATGCGAAAATCTGAGATTTGAAGGCTAAATCACATATCGTGATACTACATGAAATAGTATCGAAATATTGGTTAAAATGAATACATTTAAGTAATAAAAAACTACATGAAAAACGTGAAAAAGTCATTATTATGCCAAATTTGAGGATTTTAACTTCGAATCATAAAGCGACGTTTCGTATTTTTTAGACCCTAGAAAAGACGTATAAAGATGTTGCTTCCAATACAAATTATAAAAATCAATGTGTTTTCATTAAACTTAACTAAAATGTTCCTGATTTTACATCGATATATAACGTCAAAATATTGCTAAATTCGATGATTTTTAGTGCAAAACAAAATGCAAGAAAACTTGCTTAAGAATGCAAAATTTGCGAAATTCTGAAATTTGAAGGCCAAATCACATATCGTGAGAAAACATGTAGTAGTATCGAAATATTGGTAAAAACGAATATATATACGTAAAACCACACTACATGAATAACGTGAAAAAAGTCACTATATTACCATATTTGAGGATTTTAACTTCAAATCATAGAGCGAGGTTTCGTATTATTTAGATCCAAGAAAAGACATATGAAAATGTTGTTTCAAATATAAATGATAAAAATCAATGTGTTTTCATTAGAATATAACTAAAATGTTCCTGATTTTAAGTTTATATTACCGATGGAAGATGTACACGTAAAACCGCTCTAATCCGGATGAAACATCGATATATGCAATAAAAACAGAACTTCTCCCCTTTCCAATATTTAACTCATTATTTTAACGAGAAACAAATAGTTGATTGAAAATGAAGTGTTTAAGGTTAATTTCTAATCAATTATGTGTTTGAATCATTTTTATCGTATATTTAATGAATTAATAGCAATAAACTGAAAATTCACAAAAATGTGGAAAAACAGCAAAATATTGCCTAATTCGTTGATATTTTGTTTATATCACATAAAGGAAAAGGTAATGATAAACGTCAAAATATTGCTAAATTCGATGATTTTTAGTACAAAACAAAATGCAAGAAAACTTGCTTATAAATGCAAAATTTGCGAAATTCTAAAATTTGAAGGCCAAATCACATATCATGAGTAAACATGAAGTAGTATCGAAATATTGGTAAAAATGAATATATATACGTAAAATCACACTACATGAATAACGTGAAAAAGTCACTATATTACCATATTTGAGGATTTTAACTTCAAATCATAGAGCGAGGTTTCGTATTATTTAGATCCAAGAAAAAACATTTGAAAATGTTGTTTCAAAAATAAATGATAAAAATTAATGTGTTTTCATTAGAATTAACTAAAATGTTCCTGATTTTCCGTTTATATTACCGATGGAAGATGTACACGTAAAACCGCTCTAATCCGGCTGAAACGTCGATATATGCAATAAAAACAAAACTTTTCCCCTTTCCAATATCTTACTCAGTATTTTAACGAGAAACAAATAGTTGATTGAAAATGAAGTGTTTAAGGTTAATTTCTAATCAATTATGTGTTTACATCATTTTTATCGTATATTTAATAAATTAATAGCAATAAACTGAAAATTCACAAAAACGTGGAAAACAGCAAAATATTGCCTAATTCGATGATATTTTGTTTACATCACGTAAAGGAAAAGGGGATGATAAACGTCAAAAATATTGCTGAATTCGATGATTTTTAGTACAAAACAAAATGCAAGAAAACTTGCTTAAAATGCAATATTATGCGAAAATCTGAGATTTGAAGGCTAAATCACATATCGTGATACTACATGAAATAGTATCGAAATATTGGTAAAAATGAATACATTTAAGTAATATAAAACTACATGAAAAACGTGAAAAAGTCATTATTATGCCAAATTTGAGGATTTTAACTTCGAATCATAAAGCGACGTTTCGTATTTTTTAGACCCTAGAAAAGACGTATAAAGATGTTGCTTCCAATACAAATGATAAAAATCAATGTGTTTTCATTAAACTTAACTAAAATGTTCCTGATTTTACATCGATATATAACGTCAAAATATTGCTAAATTCGATGATTTTTAGTGCAAAACAAAATGCAAGAAAACTTGCTTAAGAATGCAAAATTTGCGAAATTCTGAAATTTGAAGGCCAAATCACATATCGTGAGAAAACATGTAGTAGTATCGAAATATTGGTAAAAACGAATATATATACGTAAAACCACACTACATGAATAACGTGAAAAAAGTCACTATATTACCATATTTGAGGATTTTAACTTCAAATCATAGAGCGAGGTTTCGTATTATTAAGATCCAAGAAAAGACATATGAAAATGTTGTTTCAAATATAAATGATAAAAATCAATGTGTTTTCATTAGAATATAACTAAAATGTTCCTGATTTTAGGTTTATATTACCGATGGAAGATGTACACGTAAAACCGCTCTAATCCGGCTGAAACATCGATATATGCAATAAAAACAGAACTTCTTCCCTTTCCAATATCTTACTCATTATTTTAACGAGAAACAAATAGTTGATTGAAAATGAAGTGTTTAAGGTTAATTTCTAATCAATTATGTGTTTGAATCATTTTTATCGTATATTTAATGAATTAATAGCAATAAACTGAAAATTCACAAAAATGTGGAAAAACAGCAAAATATTGCCTAATTCGTTGATATTTTGTTTATATCACATAAAGGAAAAGGTAATGATAAACGTCAAAATATTGCTAAATTCGATGATTTTTAGTACAAAACAAAATGCAAGAAAACTTGCTTATAAATGCAAAATTTGCGAAATTCTAAAATTTGAAGGCCAAATCACATATCATGAGTAAACATGAAGTAGTATCGAAATATTGGTAAAAATGAATATATATACGTAAAATCACACTACATGAATAACGTGAAAAAGTCACTATATACCATATTTGAGGATTTTAACTTCAAATCATAGAGCGAGGTTTCGTATTATTTAGATCCAAGAAAAAACATTTGAAAATGTTGTTTCAAAAATAAATGATAAAAATTAATGTGTTTTCATTAGAATTAACTAAAATATTCCTGATTTTCCGTTTATATTACCGATGGAAGATGTACACGTAAAACCGCTCTAATCCGCCTGAAACGTCGATATATGCAATAAAAACAAAACTTCTTCCCTTTCCAATATCTTACTCAGTATTTTAACGAGAAACAAATAGTTGATTGAAAATGAAGTGTTTAAGGTTAATTTCTAATCAATTATGTGTTTGCATCATTTTTATCGTATATTTAATAAATTAATAGCAATAAACTGAAAATTCACAAAAACGTGGAAAACAGCAAAATATTGCCTAATTCGATGATATTTTGTTTACATCACGTAAAGGAAAAGGGGATGATAAACGTCAAAAATATTGCTGAATTCGATGATTTTTAGTACAAAACAAAATGCAAGAAAACTTGCTTAAAATGCAATATTATGCGAAAATCTGAGATTTGAAGGCTAAATCACATATCGTGATACTACATGAAATAGTATCGAAATATTGGTAAAAATGAATACATTTAAGTAATATAAAACTACATGAAAAACGTGAAAAAGTCATTATTATGCCAAATTTGAGGATTTTAACTTCGAATCATAAAGCGACGTTTCGTATTTTTTAGACCCTAGAAAAGACGTATAAAGATGTTGCTTCCAATACAAATGATAAAAAATCAATGTGTTTTCATTAAACTTAACTAAAATGTTCCTGATTTTCCGTTTATATTACCGATGGAAGATGTACACGTAAAACCTCTCTAATCCGGCTGAAACATCGATATATGCAATAAAAACAGAACTTCTCCCCTTTCCAATATCTTACTCAGTATTTTAACGAGAAACAAATAGTTGATTGAAAATGAAGTGTTTAAGGTTAATTTCTGATCAATTATGTGTTTGAATCATTTTTATCGTATATTTAATGAATTAATAGCAATAAACTGAAAATTCACGTGGAAAAAAAACGTGGAAAAACAGCAAAATATTGCCTAATTCGTTGATATTTTGTTTATATCACATTAAGGAAAAGGGAATGATAAACGTCAAAATATTGCTAAATTCGATGATTTTTAGTACAAAACAAAATGCAAGAAAACTTGCTTAAAAATGCAAAATTTGCGAAATTCTGAAATTTGAAGGCCAAATCACATATCGTGAGAAAACATAAAGTAGTATCGAAATATTGGTAAAAACGAATATATATACATAAAATCACACTACATGAATAAAGTGAAAAAAGTCACAATATTACCATATTTGAGGATTTTAACTTCAAATCATAGAGCGAGGTTCCGTATTATTTAGATCAAAGAAAAAGACATGACAATGTTATTTCAAATACAAATGATAAAAATCAATGTGTTTTCATTAGAATGAAGTTTGAATTTAAATGATTATCATCAAAGTGTTTTCATTAGAATTAACTAAAATGTTTCTGATTTACCGTTTATATTACCGATGGAAGACGTACCCGTAAAACCGCTCTAATCCGGCTGATACGTCGATATATGCAATAAAAACAGAACTTCTCCCCTTTCTAATATCCTACTCAGTTTTTTAACGAGAAACAAATAGTTGATTGAAAATGAAGTTTTAAGGTTAATTTCTAATCAATTATATGTTTGCATCATTTTTATCGTATATTTAATGAATTAATAGCAATAAACTGAAAATTCACAAAAACGTGGAAAAAGAGCAAAATATTGCCTAATTCAACGATATTTTGTTTATATCACATAAAGAAAAAGGGGATGATAAACGTCAAAATATTGCTGAATTCGATGATTTTTAGTACGAAACAAAATGCAAGAAAACTTGCTTAAAATGCAATATTATGCGAAAATCTGAGATTTGAAGGCTAAATCACATATCGTGATACTACATGAAATAGTATCGAAATATTGGTTAAAATGAATACATTTAAGTAATAAAAAACTACATGAAAAACGTGAAAAAGTCATTATTATGCCAAATTTGAGGATTTTAACTTCGAATCATAAAGCGACGTTTCGTATTTTTTAGACCCTAGAAAAGACGTATAAAGATGTTGCTTCCAATACAAATTATAAAAATCAATGTGTTTTCATTAAACTTAACTAAAATGTTCCTGATTTTACATCGATATATAACGTCAAAATATTGCTAAATTCGATGATTTTTAGTGCAAAAGAAAATGCAAGAAAACTTGCTTAAGAATGCAAAATTTGCGAAATTCTGAAATTTGAAGGCCAAATCACATATCGTGAGAAAACATGTAGTAGTATCGAAATATTGGTAAAAACGAATATATATACGTAAAACCACACTACATGAATAACGTGAAAAAAGTCACTATATTACCATATTTGAGGATTTTAACTTCAAATCATAGAGCGAGGTTTCGTATTATTTAGATCCAAGAAAAGACATATGAAAATGTTGTTTCAAATATAAATGATAAAAATCAATGTGTTTTCATTAGAATATAACTAAAATGTTCCTGATTTTAAGTTTATATTACCGATGGAAGATGTACACGTAAAACCGCTCTAATCCGGATGAAACATCGATATATGCAATAAAAACAGAACTTCTCCCCTTTCCAATATTTAACTCATTATTTTAACGAGAAACAAATAGTTGATTGAAAATGAAGTGTTTAAGGTTAATTTCTAATCAATTATGTGTTTGAATCATTTTTATCGTATATTTAATGAATTAATAGCAATAAACTGAAAATTCACAAAAATGTGGAAAAACAGCAAAATATTGCCTAATTCGTTGATATTTTGTTTATATCACATAAAGGAAAAGGTAATGATAAACGTCAAAATATTGCTAAATTCGATGATTTTTAGTACAAAACAAAATGCAAGAAAACTTGCTTATAAATGCAAAATTTGCGAAATTCTAAAATTTGAAGGCCAAATCACATATCATGAGTAAACATGAAGTAGTATCGAAATATTGGTAAAAATGAATATATATACGTAAAATCACACTACATGAATAACGTGAAAAAGTCACTATATTACCATATTTGAGGATTTTAACTTCAAATCATAGAGCGAGGTTTCGTATTATTTAGATCCAAGAAAAAACATTTGAAAATGTTGTTTCAAAAATAAATGATAAAAATTAATGTGTTTTCATTAGAATTAACTAAAATGTTCCTGATTTTCCGTTTATATTACCGATGGAAGATGTACACGTAAAACCGCTCTAATCCGGCTGAAACGTCGATATATGCAATAAAAACAAAACTTTTCCCCTTTCCAATATCTTACTCAGTATTTTAACGAGAAACAAATAGTTGATTGAAAATGAAGTGTTTAAGGTTAATTTCTAATCAATTATGTGTTTACATCATTTTTATCGTATATTTAATAAATTAATAGCAATAAACTGAAAATTCACAAAAACGTGGAAAACAGCAAAATATTGCCTAATTCGATGATATTTTGTTTACATCACGTAAAGGAAAAGGGGATGATAAACGTCAAAAATATTGCTGAATTCGATGATTTTTAGTACAAAACAAAATGCAAGAAAACTTGCTTAAAATGCAATATTATGCGAAAATCTGAGATTTGAAGGCTAAATCACATATCGTGATACTACATGAAATAGTATCGAAATATTGGTAAAAATGAATACATTTAAGTAATATAAAACTACATGAAAAACGTGAAAAAGTCATTATTATGCCAAATTTGAGGATTTTAACTTCGAATCATAAAGCGACGTTTCGTATTTTTTAGACCCTAGAAAAGACGTATAAAGATGTTGCTTCCAATACAAATGATAAAAATCAATGTGTTTTCATTAAACTTAACTAAAATGTTCCTGATTTTACATCGATATATAACGTCAAAATATTGCTAAATTCGATGATTTTTAGTGCAAAACAAAATGCAAGAAAACTTGCTTAAGAATGCAAAATTTGCGAAATTCTGAAATTTGAAGGCCAAATCACATATCGTGAGAAAACATGTAGTAGTATCGAAATATTGGTAAAAACGAATATATATACGTAAAACCACACTACATGAATAACGTGAAAAAAGTCACTATATTACCATATTTGAGGATTTTAACTTCAAATCATAGAGCGAGGTTTCGTATTATTAAGATCCAAGAAAAGACATATGAAAATGTTGTTTCAAATATAAATGATAAAAATCAATGTGTTTTCATTAGAATATAACTAAAATGTTCCTGATTTTAGGTTTATATTACCGATGGAAGATGTACACGTAAAACCGCTCTAATCCGGCTGAAACATCGATATATGCAATAAAAACAGAACTTCTTCCCTTTCCAATATCTTACTCATTATTTTAACGAGAAACAAATAGTTGATTGAAAATGAAGTGTTTAAGGTTAATTTCTAATCAATTATGTGTTTGAATCATTTTTATCGTATATTTAATGAATTAATAGCAATAAACTGAAAATTCACAAAAATGTGGAAAAACAGCAAAATATTGCCTAATTCGTTGATATTTTGTTTATATCACATAAAGGAAAAGGTAATGATAAACGTCAAAATATTGCTAAATTCGATGATTTTTAGTACAAAACAAAATGCAAGAAAACTTGCTTATAAATGCAAAATTTGCGAAATTCTAAAATTTGAAGGCCAAATCACATATCATGAGTAAACATGAAGTAGTATCGAAATATTGGTAAAAATGAATATATATACGTAAAATCACACTACATGAATAACGTGAAAAAGTCACTATATACCATATTTGAGGATTTTAACTTCAAATCATAGAGCGAGGTTTCGTATTATTTAGATCCAAGAAAAAACATTTGAAAATGTTGTTTCAAAAATAAATGATAAAAATTAATGTGTTTTCATTAGAATTAACTAAAATGTTCCTGATTTTCCGTTTATATTACCGATGGAAGATGTACACGTAAAACCGCTCTAATCCGCCTGAAACGTCGATATATGCAATAAAAACAAAACTTCTTCCCTTTCCAATATCTTACTCAGTATTTTAACGAGAAACAAATAGTTGATTGAAAATGAAGTGTTTAAGGTTAATTTCTAATCAATTATGTGTTTGCATCATTTTTATCGTATATTTAATAAATTAATAGCAATAAACTGAAAATTCACAAAAACGTGGAAAACAGCAAAATATTGCCTAATTCGATGATATTTTGTTTACATCACGTAAAGGAAAAGGGGATGATAAACGTCAAAAATATTGCTGAATTCGATGATTTTTAGTACAAAACAAAATGCAAGAAAACTTGCTTAAAATGCAATATTATGCGAAAATCTGAGATTTGAAGGCTAAATCACATATCGTGATACTACATGAAATAGTATCGAAATATTGGTAAAAATGAATACATTTAAGTAATATAAAACTACATGAAAAACGTGAAAAAGTCATTATTATGCCAAATTTGAGGATTTTAACTTCGAATCATAAAGCGACGTTTCGTATTTTTTAGACCCTAGAAAAGACGTATAAAGATGTTGCTTCCAATACAAATGATAAAAATCAATGTGTTTTCATTAAACTTAACTAAAATGTTCCTGATTTTCCGTTTATATTACCGATGGAAGATGTACACGTAAAACCTCTCTAATCCGGCTGAAACATCGATATATGCAATAAAAACAGAACTTCTCCCCTTTCCAATATCTTACTCAGTATTTTAACGAGAAACAAATAGTTGATTGAAAATGAAGTGTTTAAGGTTAATTTCTGATCAATTATGTGTTTGAATCATTTTTATCGTATATTTAATGAATTAATAGCAATAAACTGAAAATTCACGTGGAAAAAAAACGTGGAAAAACAGCAAAATATTGCCTAATTCGTTGATATTTTGTTTATATCACATTAAGGAAAAGGGAATGATAAACGTCAAAATATTGCTAAATTCGATGATTTTTAGTACAAAACAAAATGCAAGAAAACTTGCTTAAAAATGCAAAATTTGCGAAATTCTGAAATTTGAAGGCCAAATCACATATCGTGAGAAAACATAAAGTAGTATCGAAATATTGGTAAAAACGAATATATATACATAAAATCACACTACATGAATAAAGTGAAAAAAGTCACTATATTACCATATTTGAGGATTTTAACTTCAAATCATAGAGCGAGGTTCCGTATTATTTAGATCAAAGAAAAAGACATGACAATGTTATTTCAAATACAAATGATAAAAATCAATGTGTTTTCATTAGAATGAAGTTTGAATTTAAATGATTATCATCAAAGTGTTTTCATTAGAATTAACTAAAATGTTTCTGATTTACCGTTTATATTACCGATGGAAGACGTACCCGTAAAACCGCTCTAATCCGGCTGATACGTCGATATATGCAATAAAAACAGAACTTCTCCCCTTTCTAATATCCTACTCAGTTTTTTAACGAGAAACAAATAGTTGATTGAAAATGAAGTTTTAAGGTTAATTTCTAATCAATTATATGTTTGCATCATTTTTATCGTATATTTAATGAATTAATAGCAATAAACTGAAAATTCACAAAAACGTGGAAAAAGAGCAAAATATTGCCTAATTCAACGATATTTTGTTTATATCACATAAAGAAAAAGGGGATGATAAACGTCAAAATATTGCTGAATTCGATGATTTTTAGTACGAAACAAAATGCAAGAAAACTTGCTTAAAATGCAATATTATGCGAAAATCTGAGATTTGAAGGCTAAATCACATATCGTGATACTACATGAAATAGTATCGAAATATTGGTTAAAATGAATACATTTAAGTAATAAAAAACTACATGAAAAACGTGAAAAAGTCATTATTATGCCAAATTTGAGGATTTTAACTTCGAATCATAAAGCGACGTTTCGTATTTTTTAGACCCTAGAAAAGACGTATAAAGATGTTGCTTCCAATACAAATTATAAAAATCAATGTGTTTTCATTAAACTTAACTAAAATGTTCCTGATTTTACATCGATATATAACGTCAAAATATTGCTAAATTCGATGATTTTTAGTGCAAAACAAAATGCAAGAAAACTTGCTTAAGAATGCAAAATTTGCGAAATTCTGAAATTTGAAGGCCAAATCACATATCGTGAGAAAACATGTAGTAGTATCGAAATATTGGTAAAAACGAATATATATACGTAAAACCACACTACATGAATAACGTGAAAAAAGTCACTATATTACCATATTTGAGGATTTTAACTTCAAATCATAGAGCGAGGTTTCGTATTATTTAGATCCAAGAAAAGACATATGAAAATGTTGTTTCAAATATAAATGATAAAAATCAATGTGTTTTCATTAGAATATAACTAAAATGTTCCTGATTTTAAGTTTATATTACCGATGGAAGATGTACACGTAAAACCGCTCTAATCCGGATGAAACATCGATATATGCAATAAAAACAGAACTTCTCCCCTTTCCAATATCTTACTCATTATTTTAACGAGAAACAAATAGTTGATTGAAAATGAAGTGTTTAAGGTTAATTTCTAATCAATTATGTGTTTGAATCATTTTTATCGTATATTTAATGAATTAATAGCAATAAACTGAAAATTCACAAAAATGTGGAAAAACAGCAAAATATTGCCTAATTCGTTGATATTTTGTTTATATCACATAAAGGAAAAGGTAATGATAAACGTCAAAATATTGCTAAATTCGATGATTTTTAGTACAAAACAAAATGCAAGAAAACTTGCTTATAAATGCAAAATTTGCGAAATTCTAAAATTTGAAGGCCAAATCACATATCATGAGTAAACATGAAGTAGTATCGAAATATTGGTAAAAATGAATATATATACGTAAAATCACACTACATGAATAACGTAAAAAAGTCACTATATACCATATTTGAGGATTTTAACTTCAAATCATAGAGCGAGGTTTCGTATTATTTAGATCCAAGAAAAAACATTTGAAAATGTTGTTTCAAAAATAAATGATAAAAATTAATGTGTTTTCATTAGAATTAACTAAAATGTTCCTGATTTTCCGTTTATATTACCGATGGAAGATGTACACGTAAAACCGCTCTAATCCGGCTGAAACGTCGATATATGCAATAAAAACAAAACTTCTTCCCTTTCCAATATCTTACTCAGTATTTTAACGAGAAACAAATAGTTGATTGAAAATGAAGTGTTTAAGGTTAATTTCTAATCAATTATGTGTTTGCATCATTTTTATCGTATATTTAATAAATTAATAGCAATAAACTGAAAATTCACAAAAACGTGGAAAACAGCAAAATATTGCCTAATTCGATGATATTTTGTTTACATCACGTAAAGGAAAAGGGGATGATAAACGTCAAAAATATTGCTGAATTCGATGATTTTTAGTACAAAACAAAATGCAAGAAAACTTGCTTAAAATGCAATATTATGCGAAAATCTGAGATTTGAAGGCTAAATCACATATCGTGATACTACATGAAATAGTATCGAAATATTGGTAAAAATGAATACATTTAAGTAATATAAAACTACATGAAAAACGTGAAAAAGTCATTATTATGCCAAATTTGAGGATTTTAACTTCGAATCATAAAGCGACGTTTCGTATTTTTTAGACCCTAGAAAAGACGTATAAAGATGTTGCTTCCAATACAAATGATAAAAATCAATGTGTTTTCATTAAACTTAACTAAAATGTTCCTGATTTTCCGTTTATATTACCGATGGAAGATGTACACGTAAAACCTCTCTAATCCGGCTGAAACATCGATATATGCAATAAAAACAGAACTTCTCCCCTTTCCAATATCTTACTCAGTATTTTAACGAGAAACAAATAGTTGATTGAAAATGAAGTGTTTAAGGTTAATTTCTGATCAATTATGTGTTTGAATCATTTTTATCGTATATTTAATGAATTAATAGCAATAAACTGAAAATTCACGTGGAAAAAAAACGTGGAAAAACAGCAAAATATTGCCTAATTCGTTGATATTTTGTTTATATCACATTAAGGAAAAGGGAATGATAAACGTCAAAATATTGCTAAATTCGATGATTTTTAGTACAAAACAAAATGCAAGAAAACTTGCTTAAAAATGCAAAATTTGCGAAATTCTGAAATTTGAAGGCCAAATCACATATCGTGAGAAAACATAAAGTAGTATCGAAATATTGGTAAAAACGAATATATATACATAAAATCACACTACATGAATAAAGTGAAAAAAGTCACTATATTACCATATTTGAGGATTTTAACTTCAAATCATAGAGCGAGGTTCCGTATTATTTAGATCAAAGAAAAAGACATGACAATGTTATTTCAAATACAAATGATAAAAATCAATGTGTTTTCATTAGAATGAAGTTTGAATTTAAATGATTATCATCAAAGTGTTTTCATTAGAATTAACTAAAATGTTTCTGATTTACCGTTTATATTACCGATGGAAGACGTACCCGTAAAACCGCTCTAATCCGGCTGATACGTCGATATATGCAATAAAAACAGAACTTCTCCCCTTTCTAATATCCTACTCAGTTTTTTAACGAGAAACAAATAGTTGATTGAAAATGAAGTTTTAAGGTTAATTTCTAATCAATTATATGTTTGCATCATTTTTATCGTATATTTAATGAATTAATAGCAATAAACTGAAAATTCACAAAAACGTGGAAAAAGAGCAAAATATTGCCTAATTCAACGATATTTTGTTTATATCACATAAAGAAAAAGGGGATGATAAACGTCAAAATATTGCTGAATTCGATGATTTTTAGTACGAAACAAAATGCAAGAAAACTTGCTTAAAATGCAATATTATGCGAAAATCTGAGATTTGAAGGCTAAATCACATATCGTGATACTACATGAAATAGTATCGAAATATTGGTTAAAATGAATACATTTAAGTAATAAAAAACTACATGAAAAACGTGAAAAAGTCATTATTATGCCAAATTTGAGGATTTTAACTTCGAATCATAAAGCGACGTTTCGTATTTTTTAGACCCTAGAAAAGACGTATAAAGATGTTGCTTCCAATACAAATTATAAAAATCAATGTGTTTTCATTAAACTTAACTAAAATGTTCCTGATTTTACATCGATATATAACGTCAAAATATTGCTAAATTCGATGATTTTTAGTGCAAAACAAAATGCAAGAAAACTTGCTTAAGAATGCAAAATTTGCGAAATTCTGAAATTTGAAGGCCAAATCACATATCGTGAGAAAACATGTAGTAGTATCGAAATATTGGTAAAAACGAATATATATACGTAAAACCACACTACATGAATAACGTGAAAAAAGTCACTATATTACCATATTTGAGGATTTTAACTTCAAATCATAGAGCGAGGTTTCGTATTATTTAGATCCAAGAAAAGACATATGAAAATGTTGTTTCAAATATAAATGATAAAAATCAATGTGTTTTCATTAGAATATAACTAAAATGTTCCTGATTTTAAGTTTATATTACCGATGGAAGATGTACACGTAAAACCGCTCTAATCCGGATGAAACATCGATATATGCAATAAAAACAGAACTTCTCCCCTTTCCAATATTTAACTCATTATTTTAACGAGAAACAAATAGTTGATTGAAAATGAAGTGTTTAAGGTTAATTTCTAATCAATTATGTGTTTGAATCATTTTTATCGTATATTTAATGAATTAATAGCAATAAACTGAAAATTCACAAAAATGTGGAAAAACAGCAAAATATTGCCTAATTCGTTGATATTTTGTTTATATCACATAAAGGAAAAGGTAATGATAAACGTCAAAATATTGCTAAATTCGATGATTTTTAGTACAAAACAAAATGCAAGAAAACTTGCTTATAAATGCAAAATTTGCGAAATTCTAAAATTTGAAGGCCAAATCACATATCATGAGTAAACATGAAGTAGTATCGAAATATTGGTAAAAATGAATATATATACGTAAAATCACACTACATGAATAACGTAAAAAAGTCACTATATACCATATTTGGGGATTTTAACTTCAAATCATAGAGCGAGGTTTCGTATTATTTAGATCCAAGAAAAAACATTTGAAAATGTTGTTTCAAAAATAAATGATAAAAATTAATGTGTTTTCATTAGAATTAACTAAAATGTTCCTGATTTTCCGTTTATATTACCGATGGAAGATGTACACGTAAAACCGCTCTATTCCGGCTGAAACGTCGATATATGCAATAAAAACAAAACTTCTTCCCTTTCCAATATCTTACTCAGTATTTTAACGAGAAACAAATAGTTGATTGAAAATGAAGTGTTTAAGGTTAATTTCTAATCAATTATGTGTTTGCATCATTTTTATCGTATATTTAATAAATTAATAGCAATAAACTGAAAATTCACAAAAACGTGGAAAACAGCAAAATATTGCCTAATTCGATGATATTTTGTTTACATCACGTAAAGGAAAAGGGGATGATAAACGTCAAAAATATTGCTGAATTCGATGATTTTTAGTACAAAACAAAATGCAAGAAAACTTGCTTAAAATGCAATATTATGCGAAAATCTGAGATTTGAAGGCTAAATCACATATCGTGATACTACATGAAATAGTATCGAAATATTGGTAAAAATGAATACATTTAAGTAATATAAAACTACATGAAAAACGTGAAAAAGTCATTATTATGCCAAATTTGAGGATTTTAACTTCGAATCATAAAGCGACGTTTCGTATTTTTTAGACCCTAGAAAAGACGTATAAAGATGTTGCTTCCAATACAAATGATAAAAATCAATGTGTTTTCATTAAACTTAACTAAAATGTTCCTGATTTTCTGTTTATATTACCGATGGAAGATGTACACGTAAAACAGCTCTAATCCGGCTGAAACATCGATATATGCAATAAAAACAGAACTTCTCCCCTTTCCAATATCTTACTCAGTATTTTAACGAGAAACAAATAGTTGATTGAAAATGAAGTGTTTAAGGTTAATTTCTGATCAATTATGTGTTTGAATCATTTTTATCGTATATTTAATGAATTAATAGCAATAAACTGAAAATTCACGTGGAAAAAAAAACGTGGAAAAACAGCAAAATATTGCCTAATTCGTTGATATTTTGTTTATATCACATTAAGGAAAAGGGAATGATAAACGTAAAAATATTGCTAAATTCGATGATTTTTAGTACAAAACAAAATGCAAGAAAACTTGCTTAAAAATGCAAAATTTGCGAAATTCTGAAATTTGAAGGCCAAATCACATATCGTGAGAAAACATAAAGTAGTATCGAAATATTGGTAAAAACGAATATATATACATAAAATCACACTACATGAATAAAGTGAAAAAAGTCACTATATTACCATATTTGAGGATTTTAACTTCAAATCATAGAGCGAGGTTCCGTATTATTTAGATCAAAGAAAAAGACATGACAATGTTGTTTCAAATACAAATGATAAAAATCAATGTGTTTTCATTAGAATGAAGTTTGAATTTAAATGATTATCATCAAAGTGTTTTCATTAGAATTAACTAAAATGTTCCTGATTTTCCGTTTATATTACCGATGGAAGATTTACACGTAAAACCGCTCTAATCCGGCTGAAATGTCGATATATGCAATAAAAACAGAACTTCTCCCCTTTCCAATATCTTACTCAGTATTTTAACGAGAAACAAATAGTTGATTGAAAATGAAGTGTTTAAGGTTAATTTCTAAAATTAACCTTAAAATTTGCGAAATTCTGAAATTTGAAGGCCAAATCACATATCGTGAGAAAACATGAAGTAGTATCGAAATATTGGTAAAAACGAATATATATACGTAAAATCACACTACATGAATAACGTGAAAAAGTCACTATATTACCATATTTGAGGATTTTAACTTCAAATCATAGAGCGAGGTTTAGTATTATTTAGATCCAAGAAAAGACATTTGAAAATGTTGTTTCAAATATAAATGATAAAAATTAATGTGTTTTCATTAGAATTAACTAAAATGTTCCTGATTTTCCGTTTATATTACCGATGGAAGATTTACACGTAAAACCGCTCTAATCCGGCTGAAATGTCGATATATGCAATAAAAACAGAACTTCTCCCCTTTCCAATATCTTACTCAGTATTTTAACGAGAAACAAATAGTTGATTGAAAATGAAGTGTTTAAGGTTAATTTCTAAAATTAACCTTAAAATTTGCGAAATTCTGAAATTTGAAGGCCAAATCACATATCGTGAGAAAACATGAAGTAGTATCGAAATATTGGTAAAAACGAATATATATACGTAAAATCACACTACATGAATAACGTGAAAAAGTCACTATATTACCATATTTGAGGATTTTAACTTCAAATCATAGAGCGAGGTTTCGTATTATTTAGATCCAAGAAAAGACATTTGAAAATGTTGTTTCAAATATAAATTATGAAAATTAATGTGTTTTCATTAGAATTAACTAAAATGTTCCTGATTTTCCGTTTATATTACCGATGGAAGATTTACACGTAAAACCGCTCTAATCCGGCTGAAATGTCGATATATGCAATAAAAACAGAACTTCTCCCCTTTCCAATATCTTACTCAGTATTTTAACGAGAAACAAATAGTTGATTGAAAATGAAGTGTTTAAGGTTAATTTCTAATCAATTATATGTTTGCATCATTTTTATCGTATATTTAATGAATTAATAGCAATAAACTGAAAATTCACAAAAACGTGGAAAAAGAGCAAAATATTGCCTAATTCGATGATAATTTGTTTATATCACATAAAGGAAAAGGGAAAGGAAAAGTTTATATCACATAAACGTCAAAATATTGCTGAATTCGATGATTTTTAGTACGAAACAAAATGCAAGAAAACTTGCTTAAGATGCAATATTATGCGAAAATCTGAGATTTGAAGGCCAAATCACATATCGTGATACTACATGAAATAGTATCGAAATATTGGTAAAAATGAATATATTTACGTAATATCAATCTACATGAAAAACGTGAAAAAGTCCTTATTATGCCAAATTTGAGGATTTTAACTTCGAATCATAAAGCGACGTTTCGTATTTTTTAGACCCTAGAAAAGACGTATAAAGATGTTGCTTCCAATTCAAATGATAAAAATCAATGTGTTTTCAGTAAACTTAACTATAGTGTTAATGATTTTCGGTTTATATTACCGATGGAAGATGTACACGTAAAACCGCTCTAATCCGGCTGAAACGTCGATATATGCAATAAAAACAGAACTTCTCCCCTTTTAAATATCTTACTCAGTATTTTAACGAGAAACAAATAGATGATTGGAAATGAAGTATTTAAGCATATTTTCTGATCAATTATGTGTTTGCATAATTTTTCTCGTTTATTTAATGAAATAATAACAATAAACTGATAATTCACAAAAACGTGGAAAAACGGCAAAATATTGCCTACTTCGATGATATTTTGTTTAAATCACATAAAGGAAAATGGGATGATAAAGGTCAAAATATTGCTAAATTCGATGATTTTTAGTACAAAACAAAATGCAAGAAAACTTGCTTAAAAATGCAAAATTTGCGAAATTCTGAAATTTGAAGGCCAAATCACATATCGTGAGAAAACATAAAGTAGTATCGAAATATTGGTAAAAACGAATATATATACATAAAATCACAATACATGAATAAAGTGAAAAAAGTCACTATATTACCATATTTGAGGATTTTAACTTCAAATCATAGAGCGAGGTTCCGTATTATTTAGATCAAAGAAAAAGACATGACAATGTTGTTTCAAATACAAATGATAAAAATCAATGTGTTTTCATTAGAATGAAGTTTGAATTTAAATGATTATCATCAAAGTGTTTTCATTAGAATTAACTAAAATGTTCCTGATTTTCCGTTTATATTACCGATGGAAGATTTACACGTAAAACCGCTCTAATCCGGCTGAAATGTCGATATATGCAATAAAAACAGAACTTCTCCCCTTTCCAATATCTTACTCAGTATTTTAACGAGAAACAAATAGTTGATTGAAAATGAAGTGTTTAAGGTTAATTTCTAAAATTAACCTTAAAATTTGCGAAATTCTGAAATTTGAAGGCCAAATCACATATCGTGAGAAAACATGAAGTAGTATCGAAATATTGGTAAAAACGAATATATATACGTAAAATCACACTACATGAATAACGTGAAAAAGTCACTATATTACCATATTTGAGGATTTTAACTTCAAATCATAGAGCGAGGTTTAGTATTATTTAGATCCAAGAAAAGACATTTGAAAATGTTGTTTCAAATATAAATGATAAAAATTAATGTGTTTTCATTAGAATTAACTAAAATGTTCCTGATTTTCCGTTTATATTACCGATGGAAGATTTACACGTAAAACCGCTCTAATCCGGCTGAAATGTCGATATATGCAATAAAAACAGAACTTCTCCCCTTTCCAATATCTTACTCAGTATTTTAACGAGAAACAAATAGTTGATTGAAAATGAAGTGTTTAAGGTTAATTTCTAAAATTAACCTTAAAATTTGCGAAATTCTGAAATTTGAAGGCCAAATCACATATCGTGAGAAAACATGAAGTAGTATCGAAATATTGGTAAAAACGAATATATATACGTAAAATCACACTACATGAATAACGTGAAAAAGTCACTATATTACCATATTTGAGGATTTTAACTTCAAATCATAGAGCGAGGTTTCGTATTATTTAGATCCAAGAAAAGACATTTGAAAATGTTGTTTCAAATATAAATTATGAAAATTAATGTGTTTTCATTAGAATTAACTAAAATGTTCCTGATTTTCCGTTTATATTACCGATGGAAGATTTACACGTAAAACCGCTCTAATCCGGCTGAAATGTCGATATATGCAATAAAAACAGAACTTCTCCCCTTTCCAATATCTTACTCAGTATTTTAACGAGAAACAAATAGTTGATTGAAAATGAAGTGTTTAAGGTTAATTTCTAATCAATTATATGTTTGCATCATTTTTATCGTATATTTAATGAATTAATAGCAATAAACTGAAAATTCACAAAAACGTGGAAAAAGAGCAAAATATTGCCTAATTCGATGATAATTTGTTTATATCACATAAAGGAAAAGGGAAAGGAAAAGTTTATATCACATAAACGTCAAAATATTGCTGAATTCGATGATTTTTAGTACGAAACAAAATGCAAGAAAACTTGCTTAAGATGCAATATTATGCGAAAATCTGAGATTTGAAGGCCAAATCACATATCGTGATACTACATGAAATAGTATCGAAATATTGGTAAAAATGAATATATTTACGTAATATCAATCTACATGAAAAACGTGAAAAAGTCCTTATTATGCCAAATTTGAGGATTTTAACTTCGAATCATAAAGCGACGTTTCGTATTTTTTAGACCCTAGAAAAGACGTATAAAGATGTTGCTTCCAATTCAAATGATAAAAATCAATGTGTTTTCAGTAAACTTAACTATAGTGTTAATGATTTTCGGTTTATATTACCGATGGAAGATGTACACGTAAAACCGCTCTAATCCGGCTGAAACGTCGATATATGCAATAAAAACAGAACTTCTCCCCTTTTAAATATCTTACTCAGTATTTTAACGAGAAACAAATAGATGATTGGAAATGAAGTATTTAAGCATATTTTCTGATCAATTATGTGTTTGCATAATTTTTCTCGTTTATTTAATGAAATAATAACAATAAACTGATAATTCACAAAAACGTGGAAAAACGGCAAAATATTGCCTACTTCGATGATATTTTGTTTAAATCACATAAAGGAAAATGGGATGATAAAGGTCAAAATATTGCTAAATTCGATGATTTTTAGTACAAAACAAAATGCAAGGAAACGCTTAAAAATGCAAAATTTGCGAAATTCTGAGATTTGAAGGCCAAATCACATATCGTGAGAAAACATAAAGTAGTATCGAAATATTGGTAAAAACGAATATATATACGTAAAATCACACTACTTGAATAACGTGAAAAAAGTCACTATATTACCATATTTGAGGATTTTAAATTCAAATCATAAAGCGAGGTTTCGTATTATTTAGATCAAAGAAAAAGACATATGACAATGTTGTTATAAATACAAATGATAAAAATCAATGTGTTTTCATTAGAATTAACTAAAATGTTCCTGATTTTCCGTTTATATTACCGATGGAAGATGTACACGTAAAACAGCTCTAATCCGGCTGAAACATCGATATATGCAATAAAAACAGAACTTCTCCTCTTTCCAATATCTTACTCAGTATTTTAACGAGAAACAAATAGTTGATTGAAAATGAAGTGTTTAAGGTTAATTTCTAATCAATTATGTGTTTGAATCATTTTTATCGTATATTTAATGAATTAATAGCAATAAACTGAAAATTCACAAAAATGTGGAAAAACAGCAAAATATTGCCTAATTCGTTAATATTTTGTTTTTTATCACATAAAGGAAAAGGGAATGATAAACGTCAAAATATTGCTAAATTCGATGATTTTTAGTACAAAACAAAATGCAAGAAAACTTGCTTAAAAATGCAAAATTTGCGAAATTCTGAAATTTGAAGGCCAAATCACATATCGTGAGAAAACATGAAGTAGTATCGAAATATTGGTAAAAACGAATATATATACGTAAAATCACACTACATGAATAACGTGAAAAAGTCACTATATTACCATATTTGAGGATTTTAACTTCAAATCATAGAGCGAGGTTTCGTATTATTTAGATCCAAGAAAAGACATTTGAAAATGTTGTTTCAAATATAAATGATAAAAATTAATGTGTTTTCATTAGAATTAACTAAAATGTTCCTGATTTTCCGTTTATATTACCGATGGAAGATGTACACGTAAAACAGCTCTAATCCGGCTGAAACATCGATATATGCAATAAAAACAGAACTTCTCCCCTTTCCAATATCTTACTCAGTATTTTAACGAGAAACAAATAGTTGATTGAAAATGAAGTGTTTAAGGTTAATTTCTAATCAATTATGTGTTTGAATCATTTTTATCGTATATTTAATGAATTAATAGCAATAAACTGAAAATTCACAAAAATGTGGAAAAACAGCAAAATATTGCCTAATTCGTTAATATTTTGTTTTTTATCACTTAAAGGAAAAGGGAATGATAAACGTCAAAATATTGCTAAATTCGATGATTTTTAGTACAAAACAAAATGCAAGAAAACTACTTGCTTAAAAATGCAAAATTTGCGAAATTCTGAAATTTGAAGGCCAAATCACATATCGTGAGAAAACATGAAGTAGTATCGAAATATTGGTAAAAACGAATATATATACGTAAAATCACACTACATGAATAACGTGAAAAAGTCACTATATTACCATATTTGAGGATTTTAACTTCAAATCATAGAGCGAGGTTTCGTATTATTTAGATCCAAGAAAAGACATTTGAAAATGTTGTTTCAAATATAAATGATAAAAATTAATGTGTTTTCATTAGAATTAACTAAAATGTTCCTGATTTTCCGTTTATATTACCGATGGAAGATGTACACGTAAAACAGCTCTAATCCGGCTGAAACATAGATATATGCAATAAAAACAGAACTTCTCCCCTTTCCAATATCTTACTCAGTATTTTAACGAGAAACAAATAGTTGATTGAAAATGAAGTGTTTAAGGTTAATTTCTGATCAATTATGTGTTTGAATCATTTTTATCGTATATTTAATGAATTAATAGCAATAAACTGAAAATTCACGTGGAAAAAAAACGTGGAAAAACAGCAAAATATTGCCTAATTCGTTGATATTTTGTTTATATCACATTAAGGAAAAGGGAATGATAAACGTCAAAATATTGCTAAATTCGATGATTTTTAGTACAAAATAAAATGCAAGAAAACTTGCTTAAAAATGCAAAATTTGCGAAATTCTGAAATTTGAAGGCCAAATCACATATCGTGAGAAAACATAAAGTAGTATCGAAATATTGGTAAAAACGAATATATATACATAAAATCACACTACATGAATAAAGTGAAAAAAGTCACTATATTACCATATTTGAGGATTTTAACTTCAAATCATAGAGCGAGGTTCCGTATTATTTAGATCAAAGAAAAAGACATGACAATGTTGTTTCAAATACAAATGATAAAAATCAATGTGTTTTCATTAGAATGAAGTTTGAATTTAAATGATTATCATCAAAGTGTTTTCATTAGAATTAACTAAAATGTTTCTGATTTTCCGTTTATATTACCGATGGAAGACGTACCCGTAAAACCGCTCTAATCCGGCTGATACGTCGATATATGCAATAAAAACAGAACTTCTCCCCTTTCTAATATCCTACTCAGTTTTTTAACGAGAAACAAATAGTTGATTGAAAATGAAGTTTTAAGGTTAATTTCTAATCAATTATATGTTTGCATCATTTTTATCGTATATTTTATGAATTAATAGCAATAAACTGAAAATTCACAAAAACGTGGAAAGAGAGCAAAATATTACCTAATTCAACGATATTTTGTTTATATCACATAAAGAAAAAGGGGATGATAAACGTCAAAATATTGCTGAATTCGATGATTTTTAGTACGAAACAAAATGCAAGAAATTTTGCTTAAGATGCAATATTATGCGAAAATCTTGTATGTGAAGGCCAAATCACAAATCGTGATACTACATGAAATAGTACCGAAATATTGGTAAAAATAAATATATTTACGTAATATCAAACTACATGAAAAACGCAAAAAAGTCATTATTATGCCAAATTTGATGATTTTAACTTCGAATCATAAAGCGACGTTTCGTATTTTTTAGACCCTAGAAAAGACGTATAAAGATATTGCTTCCAATACAAATGATAAAAATCAATGTGTTTTTAATAAGCTTAAATAAACTGTTCCTGATTATCGGTTTATATTACCGATGGAAGATGTACACGTAAAACCGTTCTAATCCGGCTGAAACGTCGATATATGCAATAAAAACAGAACATCTCCCCTTTTAAATATCTTACTCAGTATTTTAACGAGAAACTAATAGATGATTGAAAATGAAGTATTTAAGCTTGATTTCTGATCAATTATGTGTTTGCATAATTTTTCTCGTATATTTAATGAAAAATTAACAATAAACTGATAATTCACAAAAACGTGGAAAAACGTTAAATATTGCCTAATTCGATGATATTTTGTTTAAATCACATAAAGGAAAGGGGGGATGATAAAGGTCAAAATATTGCTAAATTCGATGATTTTTAGTACAAAACAAAATGCAAGGAAACGCTTAAAAATGCAAAATTTGCGAAATTCATAGGTTTGAAGGCCAAATCACATATCGTGAGAAAACATAAAGTAGTATCGAAATATTGGTAAAAACGAATATATATACGTAAAATCACACTACTTGAATAACGTGAAAAAGTCACTATATTACCATATTTGAGGATTTTAAATTCAAATCATTGAGCGAGGTTTCGTATTATTTAGATCAAAGAAAAAGACATATGACAATGTTGTTTTAAATACAAATGATAAAAATCAATGTGTTTTCATTAGAATTAACTAAAATGTTCCTGATTTTCCGTTTATATTACCGATGGAAGATGTACACTTAAAACAGCTCTAATCCGGCTGAAACATCGATATATGCAATAAAAACAGAACTTCTCCCCTTTCCAATATCTTACTCAGTATTTTAACGAGAAACAAATAGTTGATTGAAAATGAAGTGTTTAAGGTTAATTTCTAATCAATTATGTGTTTGAATCATTTTTATCGTATATTTAATGAATTAATAGCAATAAACTGAAAATTCACAAAAACGTGGAAAAAGAGCAAAATATTGCCTAATTCGATGATAGTTGTTTATATCACATAAAGGAAAAGGGAAAGGAAAAGTTTATATCACACAAACGTCAAAATATTGCTAAATTCGATGATTTTTAGTACAAAACAAAATGCAAGAAAACTTGCTTATAAATGCAAAATTTGCGAAATTCTGAGATATGAAGGCCAATTCACATATCGTGAGAAAACATGAAGTAGTATCGAAATATTGGTAAAAACGAATATATTTACGTAATATCAAACTACATGAAAAACGTGAAAAAGTCCTTCTTATGCCAAATTTGAGGATTTTACCTTCGAATCATAGAGCGAGGTGTCGTATTATTTAGATCCAAGAAAAGACATTTGAAAATGTTGTTTCAAATATAAATGATAAAAACTAATGTGTTTTCATTAGAATTAACTAAAATGTTCCTGATTTTCCGTTTATATTACTGATGGAAGATGTACACGTAAAACAGCTCTAATCCGGCTGAAACATCGATATATGCAATAAAAACAGAACTTCTCCCCTTTCCAATATCTTACTCAGTATTTTAACGAGAAACAAATAGATGATTGAAAATGAAGTATTTAAGGTTATTTTCTGATCAATTATGTGTTTGCATAATTTTTCTCGAATATTTATTGAAATAATAACAATAAACTGATAATTTACAAAAACGTGGATAAATAGCAAAATATTACCTAATTCGATGATATTTTGTTTAAATCACACAAAGGAAAAGGGGATGATAAAGGTCAAAATATTGCTAAATTCGATGATTTTTAGTACAAAACAAAATGCAAGAAAACTTGCTTATAAATGCAAAATTGGCGAAATTCTGAGATATGAAGGCCAATTCACATATCGTGAGAAAACATGAAGTAGTATCGAAATATTGGTAAAAACGAATATATTTACGTAAAATCACACTACATGAATAACGTGAAAAAAGTCACTATATTACCATAATTGAGGATTTTAACTTCAAATCATAGAGCGAGGTTTCGTATTATATAGATCCAAGAAAAGACATGACAATGTTGTTTCAAATACAAATGATAAAAATCAATGTTTTTTCATTTAAATGAAGTTTGAATTTAAATGATTATTATCAAAATGTTTTCATTAGAATTAACTAAAGTGTTCCTGATTTTCCGTTTATATTACCGACGGAAGATGTACCCGTAAATCCGCTCTAATCTGGCTGAAACGTCGATATATGCAATAAAAACAGAACTTCTGCCCTTGTGTTCCTGATTTTCGGTTTATATTACCGATTGAAGATGTACACGTAAAACCGTTCTAATCCGGCTGAAACGTCGATATATGCAACAAAAACAGAACTTCTCCCCGTTTAAATATCTTACTCAGTATTTTAACGAGAAACAAGTAGATGATTGAAAATGAAGTATTTAAGCTTATTTTCTGATCAATTATGTGTTTGCATAATTTTTCTTGTATATTTAATGAAATAATAACAATAAACTGATAATTCACAAAAACGTGGAAAAACGGCATAATATTGCCTACTTCGATGATATTTTGTTTAAATCACATAAAGGAAAAGGGGATGATAAAGGTCAAAATATTGCTAAATTCGATGATTTTTAGTACAAAACAAAATGCAAGGAAACGCTTAAAAATGCAAAATTTGCAAAATTCATAGGTTTGAAGGCCAAATCACATATCGTGAGAAAACATAAAGTAGTATCGAAATATTGGTAAAAACGAATATATATACGTAAAATCACACTACTTGAATAACGTGAAAAAAGTCACTATATTACCATATTTGAGGATTTTAAATTCAAATCATAGAGCGAGGTTTCGTATTATTTAGATCAAAGAAAAAGACATATGACAATGTTGTTTTAAATACAAATGATAAAAATCAATGTGTTTTCATTAGAATTAACTAAAATGTTCCTGATTTTCCGTTTATATTACCGATGGAAGATTTACACGTAAAACCGCTCTAATCCGGCTGAAATGTCGATATATGCAATAAAAACAGAACTTCTCCCCTTTCCAATATCTTACTCAGTATTTTAACGAGAAACAAATAGTTGATTGAAAATGAAGTGTTTAAGGTTAATTTCTAATCAATTATATGTTTGCATCATTTTTATCGTATATTTAATGAATTAATAGCAATAAACTGAAAATTCACAAAAACGTGGAAAAAGAGCAAAATATTGCCTAATTCGATGATAATTTGTTTATATCACATAAAGGAAAAGGGAAAGGAAAAGTTTATAGCACATAAACGTCAAAATATTGCTGAATTCGATGATTTTTAGTACGAAACAAAATGCAAGAAAACTTGCTTAAGATGCAATATTATGCGAAAATCTGAGATTTGAAGGCCAAATCACATATGGTGATACTACATGAAATAGTATCGAAATATTGGTAAAAATTAATATATTTACGTAATATTAAACTACATGAAAAACGTGAAAAAGTCCTTATTATGCCAAATTTGAGGATTTTAACTTCGAATCATAAAGCGACGTTTCGTATTTTTTAGACCCTAGAAAAGACGTATAAAGATGTTGCTTCCAATACAAAGGATAAAAATCAATGTGTTTTCAATAAAATTAACTAAAGTGTTCCTGATTTTCGGTTTATATTACCGATGGAAGATGTACACGTAAAACCGTTCTAAGCCGGCTGAAACGTCGATATATGCAATAAAAACAGAACTTCTCCCCTTTTAAATATCTTACTCAGTATTTTAACGAGAAACAAATAGATGATTGGAAATGAAGTATTTAAGCATATTTTCTGATCAATTATGTGTTTGCATAATTTTTCTCGTTTATTTAATGAAATAATACCAATAAACTGATAATTCACAAAAACGTGGAAAAACGGCAAAATATTGCCTACTTCGATGATATTTTGTTTAAATCACATAAAAGAAAAGGGGATGATAAAGGTCAAAATATTGCTAAATTCGATGATTTTTAGTACAAAACAAAATGCAAGGAAACGGTTAAAAATGCAAAATTTGTGAAATTCATAGGTTTGAAGGCCAAATCACATATCGTGAGAAAACATAAAGTAGTATCGAAATATTGGTAAAAACGAATATATATACGTAAAATCACACTACATGAATAACGTGAAAAAGTCACTTTATTACCATATTTGAGGATTTTAACTTCAAATCATAGAGCGAGGTTTCGTATTATTTAGATCCAAGAAAAGACATTTGAAAATGTTGTTTCAAATATAAATGATAAAAATTAATGTGTTTTCATTAGAATTAACTAAAATGTTCCTGATTTTCCGTTTATATTACCGATGGAAGATTTACACGTAAAACCGCTCTAATCCGGCTGAAATGTCGATATATGCAATAAAAACAGAACTTCTCCCCTTTCCAATATCTTACTCAGTATTTTAACGAGAAACAAATAGTTGATTGAAAATGAAGTGTTTAAGGTTAATTTCTAAAATTAACCTTAAAATTTGCGAAATTCTGAAATTTGAAGGCCAAATCACATATCGTGAGAAAACATGAAGTAGTATCGAAATATTGGTAAAAACGAATATATATACGTAAAATCACACTACATGAATAACGTGAAAAAGTCACTTTATTACCATATTTGAGGATTTTAACTTCAAATCATAGAGCGAGGTTTCGTATTATTTAGATCCAAGAAAAGACATTTGAAAATGTTGTTTCAAATATAAATGATAAAAATTAATGTGTTTTCATTAGAATTAACTAAAATGTTCCTGATTTTCCGTTTATATTACCGATGGAAGATGTACACGTAAAACAGCTCTAATCCGGCTGAAACATCGATATATGCAATAAAAACAGAACTTCTCCCCTTTCCAATATCTTACTCAGTATTTTAACGAGAAACAAATAGTTGATTGAAAATGAAGTGTTTAAGGTTAATTTCTGATCAATTATGTGTTTGAATCATTTTTATCGTATATTTAATGAATTAATAGCAATAAACTGAAAATTCACGTGGAAAAAAAACGTGGAAAAACAGCAAAATATTGCCTAATTCGTTGATATTTTGTTTATATCACATTAAGGAAAAGGGAATGATAAACGTCAAAATATTGCTAAATTCGATGATTTTTAGTACAAAATAAAATGCAAGAAAACTTGCTTAAAAATGCAAAATTTGCGAAATTCTGAAATTTGAAGGCCAAATCACATATCGTGAGAAAACATAAAGTAGTATCGAAATATTGGTAAAAACGAATATATATACATAAAATCACACTACATGAATAAAGTGAAAAAAGTCACTATATTACCATATTTGAGGATTTTAACTTCAAATCATAGAGCGAGGTTCCGTATTATTTAGATCAAAGAAAAAGACATGACAATGTTGTTTCAAATACAAATGATAAAAATCAATGTGTTTTCATTAGAATGAAGTTTGAATTTAAATGATTATCATCAAAGTGTTTTCATTAGAATTAACTAAAATGTTTCTGATTTTCCGTTTATATTACCGATGGAAGACGTACCCGTAAAACCGCTCTAATCCGGCTGATACGTCGATATATGCAATAAAAACAGAACTTCTCCCCTTTCTAATATCCTACTCAGTTTTTTAACGAGAAACAAATAGTTGATTGAAAATGAAGTTTTAAGGTTAATTTCTAATCAATTATATGTTTGCATCATTTTTATCGTATATTTTATGAATTAATAGCAATAAACTGAAAATTCACAAAAACGTGGAA